>NC_081380.1:45676867-45864367 GCF_030684315.1 Stegostoma tigrinum
GGGAGAGTTGGGAGTGGGGGGGTTGGTGCTGTGGGGTGTGTTTATCCAATTGGAGGCTGCTGCTGTTTAAATGCAATGGATAAAATCTTGAATCGTGAACCAGCCCGTGGTGACAATGACAAATATCATTAATGGCTGTAAAAACCCATCTGGTTCACTAATCTCCTTTTGGGAAGGAAGTCTGCCCTCTTTACCCCGTTAGGCCTACACGTGACTTCAGGCCCACAGCAATGTAGTTGGTTCAATTGCCTCTTTAATGGCCCAGCTCTGGGGTGAACAATGAATACTGGCCTTTCAGAGATGCCCACAGCTGACGAAAGATAGAGTTTTCACAAAACGAAACCTGATATTTGGGAAGATGTAGATCTCCTTGTGTTGGACAAATAAATACAGAGTATAGAGTTAGTGAACATTTCTGTCTGTTGTGCCGAAAACTAAGACGATTTCCAATTTCTTCATCATGATTATTCCTTCCAGCAGTGGAATCTAACTCACTGCTCCTTCTGGCCTTACCTCTTGGTTTGAACAAGCACTGGGTAGTACATCATCTATACTGTAGTACATTAATAGTGAACTTACAGTATATGATGATATCCTGCCCAGAGCCAATGACAACTCCTTAGCCTGTCTTCTTCCAAGCTGTGGGGCTGGGGGGGAGACTGACTACATGGTCATAAAGCACAGGCTGACCGATAGTGTTAGCTCAGTGACCAATGCTCTCAACAACGAAAACGTAATCATGTGCAAAATGACACGGACGGACCAGGGCAGTGTGTTAGCAGGAGAGCTCCTTTCCTTCCAACTTCACAAAATGTTTTGAGTAAACCTGAAGCATTTAATAATCTATTACAAGAGCAGACTTTACTGAAATCTTGCATGTGTGTGGATTGTTAAACCTGGATTGGAGAGCTTCTTGCGGTCTTCAAGTTCTATCATTCAAGCCTCTTGCGGAATTATTGAAAACCATAATGCTTCATGCACATTATATTTTGTCTAGCTTAAAGGTACATGTTGTAGGCAAGATTCCATGTTATATCTACTCCCGATCCTTTTGAAGATAGTCCCATCCATATAATCAGTTTAGCTGGTTACTCTAAAGTTAGTTCCCTCAAGCAAGTCTTCCTAAACAAAAGGATCTCATTCTCTTTGAAGAACAGACTTCCTTAATTATTACCTTTCCATACAATAATTAATGGATCTCTCTACTTGTGCCTATTACCTGAGCCACGAAAGTTACACTTCAATTATTCCTAGCTGAAGTTATTGCTGTCGTGTTTTTCTTGCACTAGTATTTTCTGAGTGTCCTTCCTTCACTGTCACTGGATCAAAATCCCTCTCCCTACCAGTATTAAGGATGTATCTAAACCAAATGGATTGTGGCCATTCACAGTGGCAGCTCATCACCACCTCTGTAACGGCAGCCAGCGACACTCAAATTCTGAATAAAAATGGAAAAAGTGAATAAAAATGAAAAGGACTGACAACAGATGCTGGAGATCTGAGCAGGGCAGGCAGCATCCATGGAGAGAGAGAGAGAGAGAGAGAGAGAGCTAATGTTTCAAGTCAAGATGACTCTTCAGCAGTGCTGGAGATCAGTTTGACCTGCTGTGATCTCCAGCATTTGCTGTTCTCAGCACAGATTCCAGCAGCTGCAGTAATTTGCTCCAACAAGAATGGAACGGAGCTAGATTAACTCTCCATGGTACAATGAGCTGTTTGGAGGAGGTGTCCGGTTAATCCCAACTCCATTTCCTAGCCCTGTGAATTCATCACACATTTATTCAATTCCATTTACCAGGGTCTGCTTCCACCACCTTTACAGGCCGGGCCAGAGAGGAGACATTTCCGACATTTGGTACCATTCTGACTTTTGGGGTGGTAAATTCCTGAAACTGTACTGGATAAGCCACATAAATAGTGTGGCTGTAAGAACAGGATCAGAGGCTGAGAATCCTGCAGCAAGTAACTCATCTCCTGGATTTATGTTTATTCTGGTGTATCACTGTCTGGGCCAACATGTACTGCCCCTTGAGAAGGTGTCATTGAGCTCCCCTCTTGAACTGTGTGCTGCAGGGGGACTCACTATGCTGTTAGGAAAGGAATTTCTAATTTAATTTAACTCAGTGATGGACAGAATGGTGGTACATTTCCTAGACTGTATAGTGAGCCTGCCCACCATCTACAAGGCACAGGTCAGAGTGCGATGGAATACTCCCCACTTGCCCCTGAATGGGGGCAGCCCCAACAACACTCAAGAAGCTCAACACCATCCAGGACAAAGAGGTCACTTGATTGGCTCCACATCCACAAACATCCCACTCCCCCCACCACCGACACTCAGTAGCTGCAGTGTGTACTATCTACAAGATGCTCTGCAGAAATTCACCAAAAATTCTCAGGCAGCAGTTTCCAAACCCACGACCCACTTCCATCCAGAAGGACAAGGGACAGCAGATACATGGGAACACCCCCCCCCACTGCAGGTTCCCCTCCAAGCCCTCACCACCCTGACTTGGAAATATAACACCGTTCCTTCACCGGCACTGGGTCCAAATCTGGAATTCCCTCCCTAAGGATGTTGTGGGTCAACCCACAGCTCACGGACTGCAGCAGTTCAAGAAGGCAGCTCACCCCCACCTTCTCAAGGGGCAACTAGGGACGGGCAATAAGTGCTGGGGCCAGCCGGAGACACCCACATGCCATAAACGAATAAGAAGAATCCAACTCCTCCCTTATTTTTTTTTCGGCCTTCCACCAGACCTGGGGTAGGCAGTGGCTTGACATCACTCCAGCTCCAGGCTGTCTTCCTGCAGCACCCCCCCACCCCCACCACCTCTGCTGCTGGTTGTCGGCCCAGGGCGGGTAAGGAGGGAGGGAGGGAGACAGCATCGGCAGGATTGAACACAGAGCTATGATCTGGAGTCTGACAGCGTGTGCAGGAGATGCTGGAGGAGGGAATTCAGGGCATGGGGGGGCCTACCTGAGAGGGGAGGGTATGAACGGGGGAGTTAGTGAGAATACAGGCTGTGATTGGGTGAGTGAGGGAGAGAGAGTGAGGGAGAGTGAGAGTGAGTGGGTGGGTGGGTGAGTGAGTGGGTGAGTGAGTGGGTGGGTGGGTGAGTGAGTGGGTGGGTGGGCGAGTGAGTGGGTGGGTGAGTGAGTGAGTGGGTGGGTGAGTGAGTGAGTGGGTGGGTGAGTGGGTGGGTGGGTGGGTGGGTGAGTGAGTGGGTGGATGTGTGAGTGAGTGGGTGGGTGAGTGGGTGGGTGGGTGAGTGAGTGGGTGGGTGAGTGAGTGAGTGGGTGGGTGAGTGAGTGAGTGGGTGGGTGAGTGGGTGGGTGGGTGAGTGAGTGGGTGGGTGGGTGAGTGAGTGAGTGGGTGGGTGAGTGAGTGGGTGGATGTGTGAGTGAGTGGGTGGGTGAGTGAGTGGGTGGGTGAGTGAGTGGGTGGATGTGTGAGTGAGTGGGTGGGTGGGTGAGTGAGTGGGTGGGTGGGTGAGTGAGTGGGTGGATGTGTGAGTGAGTGAGTGGGTGGGTGAGTGAGTGGGTGGGTGAGTGAGTGGGTGGGTGGGTGGGTGAGTGAGTGGGGGTGAGTGAGTGGGGGAGAGTGAGTGGGGAGAGTGAGTGGGTGGGTGGGTGAGTGAGTGGGTGGGTGAGTGAGTGGGGGAGAGTGAGTGAGTGGGTGGGTGAGTGAGTGGGGGTGAGTGAGTGGGGGAGAGTGAGTGGGGGTGATGGTGCATTGGGGCGAGGAGTTGTGTTTGTTTGGGGGAAGGACTGGACTGAGTTCCCTGCTGCATGGAATATGAAGAATGTGGCAGAGCCCACCATGAAAATGGGAGAACATGTTAACAAAATGCTTTAAAAACCGCAGTTTTCATTTCCAAGATATTGTTATATATTGACCTACAAGACACCAACTTTAATAATGAGATACCAAATGTTCCTGTGATGTTTTAAGCCCGTTGCCTGTTGACTAATGCCCGGATCATTGCAATTTTTAAGCATTTCTTATATTCAATAACTGCTTATGTGAGCCTCCCTTGTTGCCCATCCACAATGTCCCCCCCTGCCCCGAGCAGCTGGAGGGGAGTGAAAACAGCGCCACGTCAGAAAAAAGTGAACTTCTCCTCCTGTCACCCTTTGCTGCTGATTGTGTGTATTGAACCCATCAAGGCATATCCTATTGTTAATACAGACTGTATTCCACTCCCCAACCACGTTCAAATGCTGGTGAATTTATAAGAACGTGTTGGCCTATGATTCTGATAATAATTAAAGATGAAAAAAAGGGGAAATCTGAGATTTTTGCTCGTATAAAGGTGAATAATTGCAGCTACTTGAATTGGCCCAGCAAGTATTTCCATTTCAGAACGGTTCCTAAAAATTGCTTAATAATTACATGGTTCCTGGTCACAATAAAATTTCCAGATTTTCTTTTCCCCTCAGCCACTAATTTTCAATCTGCACGTTCCAGATTGGAACAACCCGCTGAGCTAACGCCTTCCTTGCCTCCTCTCTCTGGTTCTCCTCGATCTGGGTCCCTACGGTTACCATGCCCACTACTGGAAACGGCTTCCCCTTAAGTCCACCATCCAATCCTCACATGTTTTCAACAAGTCTATCTGAGTGCCCCTGAAACTCTCTGCTGTCAGAACAATCACACCTCCTCCTGACTTTCCAGGTACATGCTAGCTCAACTTAAAACCCAGCGAAACTGTCAATCTCTGTAAGGCCCTGTAGTAAGCAACAGTCAGACATACTCACACCTCGGTCACTTTCTGTCTTTCTGTGTGATTCAGGCCCCATGTGTCAATTCTCTGAGCTGTGTCCATGTCTCATGGCCGTTTACATTCCCGCTCTCCTTCCTTCGCTGCTCTGACGTTTGAGTTTGTTCAGTCGCTTTGGAGGTTGGGGTCCAGACCGGAAGGAGGGACATCTAGCTTCACAATTGGCTGGTATCTCTCCCTCTCTCTCTCTCTGCATCTGCGGAAGACAATTCAACAATTTTTAGTACAACTGCAGTTAGAGTTTTTTTTCTTGGAAAAGAGAACTGAAACTCCTTGAATTGAGTGAACATAAGTTTTTTTTGAAAAAAAACATTACATATGAAGTTATAGATGGGAGCGATAACATTCCTGGGCACTCTGTAACCTGATTAACAATACGCACATTAAACACTTTCTTATTGCGTAGTGTTGAAATAGAATTTTTTTTTGTGTCTTTTAATTTAGCATTTTATACAAAGATTGTGCATGATCTCAGTGTAATAAAATGTTAAACATTAAAGAGGAACTCTGTGCTGTATATATTACCAGCACAGAGCTATAAGGGAGAGATGGATCTGCTGGTACCACTGTGTCTCAATGTTTTACTCTGTTCCCCCTTTGTGTAATGTAGTGGGGACCCAGTCTGATTCTGGATGCAAACAGACAGAGATTCTCTCGGATTAAAGAGCTTCACAAATCTTCGTTTCACAGTTTTTTGACTTTCCATGCTGATGTCAAAGCAGGATTAGATAACGCAGCTTTGACAGTTCCTGGGTGGTTTATAAGTGAAGCAGACTTCAACTCGAGGAAGCTGAGAGAATAGGGCAAGGAAGAGATTGCATAGCCTTTTTCAATACACTGACACAACGGGACCACATTGCTGTTGCGTTTTCTACCTCAATTGGATCGAGCACCTCAGAGACAAAGGCAGCGAGCAGCTCATGTCTATCCAGCCCTTGACCTGAGGTGTGGACATGACCGTTCTGTTGCTAAGAACCTAAGACCATGAACTATTAACCCTGAGGGTGCTGTGACAGGCCAGATGGAACCCAATATCAAAGCAGACCAGACAGGGACAACACACACAGTGTTATCATAACTGTTTAAAGTTGCTGATGATCTTATACAACAAAGTCTCCAAGCTTGCTGCAGACATAGATCGCGAAGGTTCGTTGTGTAGACATGGACTTTAAATCACAGAGACGTGTTGATAAATTTTTGGGAGACACCAGAGGGGACTGTGATATAAACCGAGAGCTGGGTGGAGGGGGCTTCACTGTCGGCTCTGAATCCCTCACTCAACTGTTTCTGGAGGAACTGAGTGAGGATCTGACTTCAGAGAAACAGCAGAGCTTCACCGGAATCTTAGCAAGGGTTCAATTCTGAGGAGAAAATACACCGACTAGTCTGGTATTCACTCAAATGTAGTCAGTTACTCGATGATTTGGCGACGTTTTGTATCACCTTTAAAGGAAGTGATAGGATAATTGGGGAAAGACTTTTCTGCTGCTGTGGGATTTCAAAAAAAATATAGGGGCATCATCCTAAAACATGAGAGCCCAGGCATTCAGGAGAAATGATAGGAGATATTTCCAAAACATCGTGGCCAGAGGATCTTGTAAACCCCAGACCGGGCAGATCAGGCCTCGGCTTACAGTTAATGTTTTGTCTAAAAACCTCAAGTCTCAGCCATTATAGCACTGCCTGAGCACCATGCCCAGGGCTTGCTCAGAGACTCCAGCCTCACGAGATTGAGATTATTACCCACCAAGCAGCATCGGCTGCACAGTTCTGGCTTATTCAGAACATGTCAACAGGATAACGGTGCAGCCTGGGAAGCAGTTGCATCAGAGCTGGAAGCAGAAAATCCAGGAAAGACACAAGAGAAAGCACAAATGGAAGTTTATGTGAGGAGATTTCGGCACACATCCTACCTCAATCATTACAGAGGTCACCCCCTTCAATCGATGTGTCATTTCTGCATTCAACTCCTCCTCTTAAAGACACCAGTCCATCAAGATCTTGTTCCTCCACTCTGTTTGACTTGTCTCTCTCTTCCCCTCTTTCTCTCTCTCGCTTGCTGTCTTACTCTCCTTTGTAGTGGTTTTATTTACATACCTTTGCACTGGCTTCACTGGCCAGCCAGCTGATTAGTTTCTCGTTGGCTGGTTCGCCGAGATAACGAGCAGGGTTGGGGCGCTGTGAGGGAGGGGTGGGGATGGGTGTTGGGTTGGGGCACTGTAAGGGAGGGGTGGAGATGGGTGTTGGGTTGGGACGCTGTGACGGAGGGGTGATGGTCTGCCTTCATTGACAGCAACCTGGGGGGTGAGCTCTTGATAATGAGAGAATCGCTCTATCTCTCTTCACCACCCTGCTCTCACCAGCACCAAGAAACAGCTTCTAGGAACTCAACACCCAGCAGAAACCCTTCCAGTCGGATGACTAAATGTGCATGTGTCTTTGTGCTGCAGTATGGTTGGGTCAGGTGTAGAGTGACCTGTATTGGATTGGGGCATTGCTTCTATCGGGCTTTCCTCAATATTAAGTGATCAACAGCTGGAAACTATCAGACTGTTTGACTCACACTTCCTGTGTGCGCCCCCCCCCCCACATAACCTCCTCCAATATTCTTTAACTTCATAATTCCAGCAAACCCATTAGACCTAGCCCATGTTTTTCTGTAGAAACTATTTCACATCGCTGCCAGGATTTCCTCCCCATCCATTATCTCCTGATAGTGGGTAATGAGGGTGGCACAGAGGTAATGTCCCCATCTCTGATCCAGGAGGCCTGGTTCAAGTCCCACCTGCTCCAGAGATGTATAATAATATTCTGGAACAAACTGATTGAAATATCCACCCTGGGTAGTGAGAGAGGAGTCACTGATGTACTCAGCCTGGGATCTGCTCCATCTCAAACTGAAGCAATCAGAGCAGGAGAAGCCCATCTGGTTAACAACATGATCCTGGTTGATTCCCTGCCCTCTCCCCATTCCCATTGATTTCCTGAGAAATCTTATTCAGTCTCAACAGTGGCCAACCCTCTGGAGTGAGGAATTCAGGAAGCTCACAAGCATTTCTGTGAAGGAATTTCTCCTGATCCCAGTCTGAAATGATCTGCTCTTATCCTGAGAGGGTGTGTGCTCCCAGCGTCTTAGACTCTGCAGGAAACAGCCTCTCAGTGTCTAGCCTGAGAAACTCCTTGAAGTTTCACTATGATCATTGACTAAAGTCCAGAGATTGTTGAGCTCTTTTACTGAGAGTCTCACCCAGGATATCTTACAAGAATATCCTTTATTAAACACAAAACCCCAAAACTGCTCTCAGTATTCCAGGTGCAGGCCCCTAATCAGTGTAAAATCACAGCAGTCTTCTTTCATCTTGCTCCAATCCCCTTCCAGTTATCATAGATTCCCTACAGAGTGGAAACAGGCCCTTTGGCCCAACAAGTCCACACTGCCCCTTGAAGCATCCCATCTAGACCCATCCCCCTATAACCCACACACCCCTGAACACTACGGGCAATTTCCCAAGGCCGATCCACATAGCCTGCACATCTTTGGGCTGTGGGAGGAAACTGGGGGACCCAGAGGAAACCCACGTAGACACGGGGAGAATGTGCAAACTCCACACAGACAGTCGCCTGAGGTTGGAATCGAACCCAAGTCCCTGGTTCTGTGAGGCTGCAGTGCTAACCACTGAGCCACCCTTTGGACTAGTAATGACCACCATCTCACTGTCCTTCCTACATTGTCTTCTGAGCACATGTTCACTCAAATCCCTCCAGCCACCACATTTACACATTTCACACCTTGGTAAATATATCCTGTTTCTCTGTTCTTACACTCAACAGGAATAATCATCATATCCCTGGGGTAGCTCAGTGGTTAGCACTGCTGCCTCACAGTGCCAGGGACCCGGGTTCGATTCCACTCTTGGAAGTCTGTGCGGAGTTTGCACATTCTCCCCGTGTCTGTGTGGGTTTCCTCCGGGTGCTCCGGTTTCCTCCCACAGTCCAAAGGTGTGCAAGATAGGTTTATGGGCCACGCTAAATTACCCACAGTGTTCAGGGGTGGGTTATAGGGGGATGGGGTCTTGGTGGGATGCTCTGGGGGTCGGTGTAGACCTGTCGGGCTGAAGGACCAGTTTCCAACACTGTAGGGATTCTACAAACCACACACAGTGCAGGTCTCTCTGTGGTCCTCCTCACAGCCACCTGGCTGAGCAAACCCACAGACTTCAATCTTGGCCTAGTTCCTGAGAAAAGACTGAGATTTCAGCATCTGATCCTCGGGTCAGCTCGGGCCGGCTCAGGAATGTATCCGTGTACACTGTGTCCCGTGTGATACCCAATCCCTACACACCCAAGCATTGATGTGTTTGGAAATCCAAGTACCAGTCGTTCACATCATCCAAAACCTGATTTCCCTCATAAGTCAGTGTCATCAGTGTGCAGCGAAAAATGATTTTCTGAGTGTGTCTCAGAAACTTGCTCTAAGTTTAAAGCCAGCTGGTGTGTGATGGCCAATGTCAGACACACTGGCTCTGCTTCCTAGTTTACTCTCTCCCTCCCTGCTCTGGTGTATTTGTAATTTCCAATATACTCTTGTACAATCCAAATCAGAACCTGCAATCTTCTTGTATAGAACACCAGATGTGAGCTAGAATCACCCATTTCAGAAGAGGCCCTTTGGCCAATCGAGTCTGATTCTCCTGTACATCTGTTTCTTTTCCTTATTCTCATTAACTGCTCAATGGCCCTCAGTGTCTGGATTTTACACACATTCAGTCATAGGGATAGTCAACTAAATTGGCCCTGAATCTCAGGCTACCTGCCTCAATTTCTCAAGAGTTTGTTTCTGTCTGTATTTGCTGAGCACAAGCAATATCATTGATCACGGCCCTCATTTCAACACTCCTCTAAAGAGTTCGGCTTATCATTTCTTCCTTCATGGAAACAGCTAGGCATCCATCCCCAACAGCCCTTGACCAGCTTGGCCCTTTCCAAAGGCAGTTAACACTCATCCACATTGCTGTGGGTTTGGACTCACGTATAGGCTAGACAAGGTGAGGACAGCAGCTTCTCTTCCCTCAGGGGCATGAGTACATTTGGTAGAGTTTTTGTGATGATCAGAGATAGTTCCACGGTGACCAACTGAAAAGAATAAATCTCTCTGGTCACTGTGGGATTTGAAACCCTGTTACAACTGCAAACTTTAGTCAGGGGCTCGGACTTGTCTTGAATGTGGAAACTCATCGGTTATCCCTACGCTCCAGTCTGCTCCTGGAGAACTGCATGCGGCACCACGCTGACAGTCACCAAAACATCACCAACACATTCTACAGGAAAATGATCATCATGCCTTTTCACCGCAGAGTCCCAACTGGAACTCACAACAGCACTGAGCGAACATCACCGGGTCAGGGCTGAGGGAGTGGGCAATGTTGGAGAGTCAGTGCTGAGGGAGTGGGCAATGTCGGAGAGTCAGTGCTGAGGGAATGGGCACTGTCGGAGCATCAGTGCTGAGGGAGCGGGCACTGTCGGAGGGTCAGTGCTGAGGGAGTGCTGCACTGTCGGAGGGTCAGTGCTGAGGGAGTGGGCACTGTCGGAGGGTCAGTGCTGAGGGAGCACTGCACTGTCGGAGGGTCAGTGCTGAGGGAGTGGGCACTGTTGGAGGGTCAGTGCTGAGGAAACGTCACACTGTCAGAGGGTCAGTGCTGAGGGAGCGGGCACTGTCGGAGGGTCAGTGCTGAGGGAGTGCTGCACTGTCGGAGGGTCAGTGCTGAGGGAGCGGGCACTGTTGGAGGGTCAGTGCTGAGGAAACGTCACACTGTCAGAGGGTCAGTGCTGAGGGAGTGGGCACTGTCGGAGGGTCAGTGCTGAGGGAGTGGGCACTGTCAATGGTCCTCTCTTTGAGATGATCAATGAAACAGTGACTCAGTTGCCCTGCCAGATTGGTGTGGAAGGCACCATACTCTAGTTTTTGATGAGAGCTGGAGTTTTATTCCCTGCTGCCCTGGGAGTATCTGTGGGGTATCTTTCATGAAAAATGTTGCAGATGTACATCTTCATTCTGTGTGGGATTAAGCTGTGTATAACTGCAATGTTTGCTGCTTTTTTTACAGCATGGACTTCACATGCATGGTACCTGATTGGCTTTGAAGTATTCTGGGATTTTGAGTCAATGAAAGGTGCAATATAAATGAAGGAGTGTCTTCTCTCCTGCTTTGTACCCACTGTTTGGCTTATGGAATCAGCATGTTCTGTTCTTAAAGCTTCGTGAACCTGTCATCCGCATTCTATCAGTTTTTTGTCACCACCCAAACAAGAACCAATTTCAAATCAGAGGGAACTGTCTCTCAATATCATGTGGAATTCCATCTGCTGCATTTCTTGCCCATCCCAATCGCTTGTCAATTCCCCATGTGACTTCCTTCGGCCCTCAGACATGTTCACTGTCTCTCTCTATTTTTATATCGCGTCTGAGAGTGGCTCCCCCCAAGTTTACCAAGATCTGAATCTTAGATACACGCAGTGAACAAAAGTGGTTTCAGAACAGATCTCTGTGGTTCACCACTTCCCACTTCACCCACTGTGAGAAACTGCCCTTTTAACTCCAAATCTGTCCCTGCTCTCTAGACCCATCCAAGGTCCTATCCCTCACACTTCCCTCCGCCCACTATCCCCCACCCCGACAATTTCCATCCCACTCCTCTCTCACTTCGTTCAGACTATTCCAATAAAGATGACCCTCGGCAGTACAGAAAGAGGTCATTCGGCCCATTGTACCTATCATGCCTCATTGAAAGCACCATCCTGTTTAATTCCACATCTTCGCATTTGTATGTAACTCCTCAAGTTTCACATGCTTATAAAGCACTTGTTAAATTATTCATGAAATCACCTTCCACCTCATTTACAGTTAAATTGTTCACACTTGGGAGCTGAGCAAAACCAGTTTTGCACAATTTCTTTTTTGAATAGTTTGTCAAAGATTTTGAACCTGTGACCTCGAAATATTAAACCATTGACTAGTTTTTTTTGAGTCTGTACTCTTTAAACCTCTCATCATCCTGAGATTATCTCTGATAGATCACTTGGTCACTTTCTCAGTTTGAAGGACGACACCTTAAACTTTTCCAACCTTTCATAGAGTCAGAGAGATGTAATGCACAGAAACAGACCTTTCATCCCAACTCGTCCATGCTGACCCCAGATACCCGAAACTAATCTAGTCCCATGTTCCAGCATTTGGCCCATACCCCTCTAAACCCTAGATAATAAAATGTGAGGCTGGATGAACACAGCAGGCCAAGCAGCATCTCAGGAGCACAAAAGCTGACGTTTCGGGCATAGACCCTTCATCAGAGAGGGGGATGGGGTGAGGGTTCTGGAATAAATAGGGAGAGAGGGGGAGGCGGACCGAAGATGGAGAGACAAGAAGATAGGTGGAGAGGAGAGTATAGGTGGGGAGGTAGGGAGGGGATAGGTCAGTCCAGGGAAGACGGACAGGTCAAGGAGGTAGGATGAGGTTAGTAGGTAGGAGATGGACGTGCAGCTTGGGGTGGGAGGAAGGGATGGGTGAGAGGAAAAACAGGTTTGGGAGGCAGAGACAGGTTGGACTGGTTTTGGGATGCAGTGGGTGGAGGGGAAGAGCTGGGCTGGTTGTGTGGTGCAGTGGGGGGAGGGGACGAACAAGGCTGGTTTTGGGATGCAGTGGGGGAAGGGGAGATTTTAAAGCTGGTGAAGTCCACATTGATACCATTGGGCTGCAGGGTTCCCAAGCGGAATATGAGTTGCTGTTCCTGCAACCTTCGGGTGGCATCATTGTGGCACTGCAGGAGGCCCAAGATGGACATGTCATCTAGAGAATGGGAGGGGGAGTGGAAATGGTTTGCGACTGGGAGGTGCAGTTGTTTATTGCAAACCGAGCGGAGGTGTTCTGAAAAGTGGTCCCCAAGCCTCCGCTTCGTTTCCCCAATGTAGAGGAAGCCACACCGGGTACAGTGGATGCAGTATACCACATTACCACATTGAGGGTGAGGACGAGTTCGGCTAGGCGGATGAGGGTGTCGGTGGAGGGGGACTGGTCGGGCCTGCGGGACAGGAAGAAGCGGAGGGCCTTGAGGCCATCTGCATGCGGAATGCAGGTGTATAGGGACTGGACGTCCCTCTAAACCCTTCCTATTCGTGTCCCCATCCAGGTGTCTTCCAAATGCTGTAACTGTACCAGCCCCCACCACTTCCTCTGGCAGCTCATTCCATACACGCACCACCCTCTGTGCGAATCTATGCCCCTCTAGTTTTGGACTCCTCTACCCTGAGAAAAGGACCTTGCCTATTCCCACTATTCATGTCCCTCATGATTTTATAAATCTCTGTAAGGTCATCCTTCATCCTCTGATGCTCCAGGGAAAATAGGCCCAGCCTATTCAGCCTCTCCACAGAGTTAAAAACCTCCAAACCCTGGAAACATCCCGGTAAATCTTCGCGACAACCTTTCAAGTTTAAAAACAACTTTCCTACAGCAGGGAGACCAGGATTAAATTCCCCAAAAGTAACCGAACCAATGTCCAACAGCTGCACCTTGATCTCCCAATTCTTACACTCAATGCACTGACCAATAAAAGCACGTGTCTCCTCATAACAGAAATCCCTCATCCTTGTAACATTTCGCTCAACCACTTCTCCACTGTTTCGTGTGACTTTTCATTTTCCCAGAGATATAATGCCCAGCAAATGATTTATAATCTGTGAAGGTGACAGTGATTTACTTGGTCTTCCAGTTTAGCATTTACAGCAATCGCTCAGCACTGACCCTCGGACAGTGCGGCGCTACCTCAGCACTGACCCTCCGACAGTGCCCACTCCCTCAGCACTGACCCACCGATAGCACGGCGCTCCCTCAGCACTGACCCTCCGACAGTGCAGCGCTCCCTAAGCACTGACCCTCGGACAGCGCGGCGCTCCCTCAGCACTGACCCTCGGACAGCGCGGCGCTCCCTCAGCACTGACCCTCCGACAGTGCCCACTCCCTCAGCACTGACCCACCGATAGCACCTCTGGGAAATTAGGGATGGGCAATAAATGCTGCCTGACCAGGAACACTCTCATCCTGTGAATGAATTTAAAAAACTATCGAAAAAAGAGCAATTTATTGCAGATGCTGGTATCTGTACCAAACCCTCAGAGAGAGAGAGCAGGATGATGTGACTAGCTCTGATGAAGGGCCATCCAGTCCTGAAACATTAGCTTGCTCTCTCTCCATGGATGCTGCCTGGCCCACTGCGATCTCCTGCATTTATTGTTTTCAGCACAACCATTGTCCAATTGGGTGATGTGTGACTGTCGGCCACCACCTCATTACACCTTGTTTCGAAGGCTGCTTTTTCGATCTGGTGTAAAGAAATTGAAACATAATAAAAACGATGAGGAAAAACCCACTCAATTTTAGTGTCACATTGATTATTTTCTAGGATTACATATGATGGGGTCAGTGCTGAGGGAGTGGGCACTGTCAGAGGGTCAGTGCTGAGGGAGTGGGCACTGTCGGAGGGTCAGTGCTGAGGGAGTGGGCACTGTCGGAGGGTCAGTGCTGAGGGAGTGGGCACTGTCGGAGGGTCAGTGCTGAGGGAGCCACTGCGCTGTTGGAGGGTCAGTGCTGAGGGAGTGGGCACTGTCGGAGGGTCAGTGCTGAGGGAGCACACTGTCGGAGGCTCAGTGCTGAGGGAAGGCTGCACTGTCGGAGGGTCAGTGCTGAGGGAGCGCCGCACTGTCGGAGGGTCAGTGCTGAGGGAAGGCTGCACTGTCGGAGGATCAGTGCTGAGGGAGCGCCGCACTGTCGGAGGGTCAGTGCTGAGGGAGTGGGCACTGTTGGAGGGTCAGTGCTGAGGGAGTGGGCACTGTCGGAGGGTCAGTGCTGAGGGAAGGCTGCACTGTCGGAGGGTCAGTGCTGAGGGAGCGCCGCACTGTCGGAGGGTCAGTGCTGAGGGAACGCCGCAGTGTGGGAGGGTCAGCGCTGAGGGAGCGGGCACTGTCGGAGGGTCAGCGCTGAGGGAGTGGGCACAGTCAACCACATTGCCGTAGGCCAGACCAGGTGAGAAGGCAGATTTCCTTCCCTCAAGGACATGAAGGATTGTGTTCATTTTCCAATTAACATACACAAACATGAAAGAATCGTGGGCCATTTGGCCCCTCATCACTGCTCTGCAATTCAATAAGATTGTGGTTGATCTTAATTTAACCTAACCCCACATTCCTGCATCCCCGAATAACCTTTCACCCCTTTGGCCGTCAAAAATCTATCTTCCTTAGAAATACTGAAACACTCTGCGCCCACCGCTTTTAAAGGAAGAGAATTCCAAACAGCTGCAAACCTCAGAGAGAAAAATCTTTCCTCATCTCTGTCTGAAGTGGGGGCCACTTATTTTAAAACCACGACAGCCTGCCACCTCCCCCCAGTTCTCGGTCCTTCTGCAAGAGGAAGCATTCTCTCCATGACTAAGAGACGCTAAGGACTGCAAACAGTGGAAGCCAGGGTCAATAAATGCCTCGGCCTGAAACGCCAGCTTTCCCGCTCCTCTGATGTTGCTTGGCCTGCTGCGTTCGCCCAGCTCTGCACCTTGTTATCTCAATAAACTTGGAGAGGGACAGACACAGCATGTCCCTTTCGATATCCACCAGTCAAGTTCCCTCAGGGATGTTGCCTTGAGGAAACCCAGCATGGACTCCCTGCTTTAGAAAGTCTGTAACACCGTAATACCTTTATTTCTTCATTGCTTCTTAATTCACACCCAAGACTTTGCAGCTATTTATCTTTGTATCTCGGATGGTGCCACAAATGGTGAATTTGCACACATTTCGCTGAACTCATGTATTCTTGCAGATGAGTACACATGAGAATTAACCTAATTCTAATTCTCCGTGTTTCAATTATGCTGCATCTGACTACTCTCAACGCCAGAGGATACAGACCTAGCCTGTCTAGCCTTTCCACATGAGGCAACCTGCTCATTCCAGGTATTCTAGTAAACCTTATCTGAACTGCTTCCACTGCATTGACACCTTTCTGTGAGTACGATGACACTGTACACAGTACTCCAGATGTGGTCTCACCAATGCCCTGTATAACTGAAGCATAACCTCACTACTCTTACATTCAATTCCCCAGGGAGGAACGCAGAGGGTCACTGGATGGAAAAATGGCTGCAGTGTGGGGATGGGCCAGGAGCAGGCAGGTGAGACTGGTTTTGTTTGGGATAATGTTCGGTCTGGACCAAAGGGTCTATTTCCATGCTGTATGACTCTATGACTGTGTGTGTGACAGAACTTCCAAGAATAGATCGAATCTCAGTTAGCAACATTGAACCCCAACCACCTCCCTCCGACCCCAGTGGGCTCTCCGCAGGGGGAGATGAGGAGAAAATACATCAGTGACAATAGTTGGGTTTGGGGGTCGGGGTGGGGGCGATGCTGGGAAAAATAGAAAGTGGCATATTCCTTCCTAGGATGTGAGCAACACAGTTTGGGCTAAAATTTATTGCCGGTCTCTAACTGTGCAGAAGGCAGCCACATTGCTGTGGGTCTGGAGTCACATGTAGGCCAGGCCAGGTAAAGATTTCCTTCCCTGGAGGACATTAGTGAACCAGATGGGTTTTTAACAATAATGAAGCAGGAAGTTCCGGATGAATTCCAATCCCACCAGGCTCAAGTACAGATCCCAAGGACATGAGCTGGGACTCTGAATTCATGGCCCCAGCGACAGCAGCAGCATCACCCCCTCCTCGAGGGCAGTCTGGGGGAAGCAAGGGAATTTCTCTGCGACTGAGTGACTGCACTGACAGGGAGAGGCGGCTTGCTGCTGGAGCTGAAGGAGGGTCTTTGGGGAGGTTTGGGAGTCCATGGCTGCTTGGCTGAGTTTTAACAGTCAGAGTCTGTGGTTGGCCCACAGTTAAGGCTTTGTCAAGCCAACTGTCCCCTCCCCCACCGACACTGCAAACAAAAATGATGCAACAAGCAACTGTCGCCTCACACACAGAAAGATGAACAACAGTGCCTGAGGCAGAGATAGTGTTATAAGTGAATTACAGATGCAGGGCGAGGTCTGTGTATTCACTATCTGGGGAGCCCATTCTCACAACCAGAAGCTCCCACCCAGCTCGCTCCATGTTACCAGAACCGAACCATGGCTTGTTTACCTCGGCTCGATTCCTCAGAGGCTGCACCGAGAAAAACTTCAACATATTTTTTAAAGAAAGAGAAACAGAGAGGGAAAGTGAGAAAAAGATGAAAACAAAAAGTGCTTTCACTCTGCGTATTTCCTGACCTCTCAAAGTACTTCCCAATCAGATCTTTTTGATCATTGTTTAATGTGCGAATTTGACCGATACTCTGTGTTTAAATTTATGTCACAAGATCAAAGAAAGTGTTGGGCTGTATGGTTGATTCTTGGAAGGAAGACTTGGAGGAAGAGATTAAAAGAATAATTTGTTACAAAGACCCACACAAGACACAGTTGACCCAAGGCCAGACATTTAACAAGGAACTCAATGAAAACTTGCAAGAGGACAAAATGAAACAGTTTGAGGAGAATGGGGGGATAGAATTACTCTAGTCAGCTTGATGGACTGAATGGACTGTGCTCTGGTTTGGGCTTTGTTCATTTAACGGCCTGAATGGTTTCAGAGGACCCTTACAGCTCCATGTTTTATAAAATGCCTGTGAGTAATTGAATCGGTTCAGTTGGGATGAACCTGACAATTCTCAGCCTATCTCGCAATCGCATCTTTCTGCACCAAATCAACAAGGTTTTCTGTGTAGGAAGAGGCCATTCAGCCCATAGTTCCTGTGCTAGCTCTGTTTGAAAGCCCTGACCTGACCCCAGAGTTCTGACAAACTATCCCCATCAGTTGTTCATCCAACTGCCATGTAATGGTTCCTGTTGGATTTGCTTCCACTGCCCCTTCAGCCAATGCGACCCAGGTTCCAAATAATTCCCTTCAATCCTCTCGCTAAATATTTTAACTCCACAGCCCTCTGGTCTGCAACTCTTCCGGCATGACAGATAGTTCAATAAACTCTGTGAAAAGCCCTCATCGTGTTGGATTCTCTTTGTTCCATGGAGAACAAACCACAGAGCAGCTTCCATGTGACAATTAGACAGGGTTAAGGTTCCCGATCAGGGATGCTTTACCCAGTCGGTGCACAGTCTCCTTCATCACTTTACACGCTGTGAGTGAGGAGTGGCGGGGGCTCTGCAGTTGTGGTCCAGCAAGCCAGAAATCCCACCTCAAGCTACACTCAGTGATGGCGACCATGGCAAACAATCATCATCATCATACTCCCATTGGCTTCAGAGCAGGGAAATCTGCTATTGTAACCTGGCCTGGTGCACTGTCGGAGGGTCAGTGCTGAGGGAGTGGGCACTGTCGGAGGGTCAGTGTTGAGGGAGAGGGCACTGTCGGAGGGTCAGTGCTGAGGGAGCAGGCACTGTCGGAGGGTCAGTGCTGATGGAGCGGGCACTGTCAGAGGGTCAGTGCTGAGGGAGTGGGCACTGTTGGAGGGTCAGTGCTGAGGGAGTGGGCACTGTCGGAGGGTCAGTGCTGAGGGAGTGGGCACTGTCGGAGGGTCAGTGCTGAGGGAGTGGGCACTGTCGGAGGGTCAGTGCTGAGGGAGTGGGCAATGTCAGAGGGTCAGTGCTGAGGGAGTGGGCACTGTCGGAGGGACAGTGCTGAGGGAGTGGGCACTGTCGGAGGGTCAGTGCTGAGGGAGCAGGCACTGTCGGAGGGTCAGTGCTGAGGGAGCAGGCACTGTCGGAGGGTCAGTGCTGAGGGAGTGGGCACTGGCGGAGGGTCAGTGCTGAGGGAGTGGGCACTGTCGGAGGGTCAGTGCTGAGGGAGGGCCGCACTGGCGGAGGGTCAGTGCTGAGGGAGTGGGCACTGTCGGAGGGTCAGTGCTGAGGGAGCACCGCACTGTTGGAGGGTCAGTGCTGAGGGAGTGGGCACTGTTGGAGGGTCAGAGCTGAGGGAGTGCAACAATGTCGGAGGGTCAGTGCTGAGGGAGCATCGCACTGTAGGAGGGTCAGTGCTGAGGGAGGGCCGCACTGGCGGAGGGTCAGTGCTGAGGGAGTGGGCACTGTCGGAGGGTCAGTGCTGAGGGAGCACCGCACTGTTGGAGGGTCAGTGCTGAGGGAGTGGGCACTGTTGGAGGGTCAGAGCTGAGGGAGTGCAACAATGTCGGAGGGTCAGTGCTGAGGGAGCATCGCACTGTAGGAGGGTCAGTGCTGAGGGAGGGCCGCACTGGCGGAGGGTCAGTGCTGAGGGAGTGGGCACTGTCGGAGGGTCAGTGCTGAGGGAGCACCGCACTGTTGGAGGGTCAGTGCTGAGGGAGTGGGCACTGTCGGAGGGTCAGTGTTGAGGGAGAGGGCACTGTCAGAGGGTCAGTGCTGAGGGAGTGGGCACTGTCGGAGGGTCAGTGCTGAGGGAGCACCGCACTGTTGGAGGGTCAGTGCTGAGGGAGTGGGCACTGTTGGAGGGTCAGTGCTGAGGGAGTGGGCACTGTCGGAGGGTCAGTGTTGAGGGAGAGGGCACTGTCAGAGGGTCAGTGCTGAGGGAGTGGGCACTGTCGGAGGGACAGTGCTGAGGGAGTGGGCACTGTCGGAGGGTCAGTGCTGAGGGAGCAGGCACTGTCGGAGGGTCAGTGCTGAGGGAGCAGGCACTGTCGGAGGGTCAGTGCTGAGGGAGTGGGCACTGTCGGAGGGTCAGTGCTGAGGGAGCAGGCACTGTCGGAGGGTCAGTGCTGAGGGAGCAGGCACTGTCGGAGGGTCAGTGCTGAGGGAGGGCCGCACTGGCGGAGGGTCAGTGCTGAGGGAGTGGGCACTGTCGGAGGGTCAGTGCTGAGGGAGTGCAACAATGTCGGAGGGTCAGTGCTGAGGGAGCATCGCACTGTAGGAGGGTCAGTGCTGAGGGAGGGCCGCACTGGCGGAGGGTCAGTGCTGAGGGAGTGGGCACTGTCGGAGGGTCAGTGCTGAGGGAGCACCGCACTGTTGGAGGGTCAGTGCTGAGGGAGTGGGCACTGTCGGAGGGTCAGTGTTGAGGGAGAGGGCACTGTCAGAGGGTCAGTGCTGAGGGAGTGGGCACTGTCGGAGGGTCAGTGCTGAGGGAGCACCGCACTGTTGGAGGGTCAGTGCTGAGGGAGTGGGCACTGTTGGAGGGTCAGTGCTGAGGGAGTGGGCACTGTCGGAGGGTCAGTGTTGAGGGAGAGGGCACTGTCGGAGGGTCAGTGCTGAGGGAGTGGGCACTGTCGGAGGGTCAGTGCTGAGGGAGTGGGCACTGTCGGAGGGTCAGTGTTGAGGGAGAGGGCACTGTCGGAGGGTCAGTGCTGAGGGAGTGGGCACTGTCGGAGGGTCAGTGCTGAGGGAGCGGGCACTGTCGGAGGGTCAGTGCTGATGGAGCGGGCACTGTCAGAGGGTCAGTGCTGAGGGAGTGGGCACTGTCGGAGGGTCAGTGCTGAGGGAGTGGGCACTGTCGGAGGGTCAGTGCTGAGGGAGTGGGCACTGTCGGAGGGTCAGTGCTGAGGGAGTGGGCACTGTCGGAGGGTCAGTGCTGAGGGAGTGGGCACTGTCGGAGGGACAGTGCTGAGGGAGTGGGCACTGTCGGTGGGTCAGTGCTGAGGGAGTGGGCACTGTCGGAGGGTCAGTGCTGAGGGAGCAGGCACTGTCGGAGGGTCAGTGCTGAGGGAGGGCCGCACTGGCGGAGGGTCAGTGCTGAGGGAGTGGGCACTGTCGGAGGGTCAGTGCTGAGGGAGGGCCGCACTGGCGGAGGGTCAGTGCTGAGGGAGTGGGCACTGTCGGAGGGTCAGTGCTGAGGGAGCACCGCACTGTTGGAGGGTCAGTGCTGAGGGAGTGGGCACTGTTGGAGGGTCAGAGCTGAGGGAGTGCAACAATGTCGGAGGGTCAGTGCTGAGGGAGCATCGCACTGTAGGAGGGTCAGTGCTGAGGGAGGGCCGCACTGGCGGAGGGTCAGTGCTGAGGGAGTGGGCACTGTCGGAGGGTCAGTGCTGAGGGAGCACCGCACTGTTGGAGGGTCAGTGCTGAGGGAGTGGGCACTGTCGGAGGGTCAGTGTTGAGGGAGAGGGCACTGTCAGAGGGTCAGTGCTGAGGGAGTGGGCACTGTCGGAGGGTCAGTGCTGAGGGAGCACCGCACTGTTGGAGGGTCAGTGCTGAGGGAGTGGGCACTGTTGGAGGGTCAGTGCTGAGGGAGTGGGCACTGTCGAAGGGTCAGAGCTGAGGGAGTGCAACAATGTTGGAGGGTCAGTGCTGAGGGAGCATCGCACTGTAGGAGGGTCAGTGCTGAGGGAGGGCCGCACTGGCGGAGGGTCAGTGCTGAGGGAGTGGGCACTGTCGGAGGGTCAGTGCTGAGGGAGCGGGCACTGTCGGAGGGTCAGTGCTGAGGGAGTGGGCACTGTCGGAGGGTCAGTGCTGAGGGAGTGGGCACTGTCGGAGGGTCAGTGCTGAGGGAGCGGGCACTGTCGGAGGGTCAGTGCTGAGGGAGTGGGCACTGTCGGAGGGTCAGTGCTGAGGGAGCGGGCACTGTCGGAGGGTCAGTGCTGAGGGAGCGGGCACTGTCGGAGGGTCAGTGCTGAGGGAGCGGGCACTGTCGGAGGGTCAGTGCTGAGGGAGCGGGCACTGTCGGAGGGTCAGTGCTGAGGGAGCGGGCAGTGTCGAACCACTATCTTTCAGATAGGATATTGATTCATGGTCCTGACTCCCTCTGGGGTTGACAAAATGTTCCTGAAACTTCAAAGCTTTTCGAGGGGTGAATGGTGCCCGCCTGGTTTAGTGTTTCTGCACATTTGTCTGGTATCTTTGCCAATCTTTAGCCCTTTGCCACGGTGAGCAGATTTTTGTTGTGGGATGTTGCTGTGTGTGCACTTTTTCCTGCAGAGTAACTCTGTCTGAGGCCAAAATACTGCTGGAGTGCAAATTGCGATGTCCCAAGGTTGTGAAAGGAGCTGTTAAAGTTCTTGTTGAGTTCTCTCAGTTCCGGCACAGTTTTAGCAACGGCCAGCAGAGGGTGAGCACTGCAGCTTCTGTCAGTTCCGTGCAAATTGTTCTCATGCGTGTGTGGGATCCTTTCTCAGGAGTCTGCAGATAAATAACTAACATTTGCCTGGCAATCTTCAAAACTTCAGGACATCCTGAAGCAATTTACAGCCAATTTCAGTGTATTTTATTTGTTGCAGGAAATGCAGCAGCTAACTTTTCAAGATGAACACATAGATTTGGAAGTGGAGTGGGCCATTCGACCCCCAGTCTGCTGCTCAGTGACTAATCTAATAACTCCACATTCCTGCTCGCCCACGATATCGTTATTTATCAACAATCTACCCCCCACCTTAAAAAAGTTCAAAGTTTCTGCCTCCATGGCAGATCGATGAATTCCAAAGACCCATGGTACACCTTGAGAAATATTCCTAATTCTGTCCTGAATGAGGGACCCCATAGTTTGAAACTCTTTACATAGCAAGAACCAACATGATGATCTAATAACCCGCTCCTTAATTAGAGATGGTAGGAACTGCCGATGCTGGAGAATCTGAGGTAACACGGTGTGAAGCTGGATGAACACAGCAGGCCAAGCAGCATCAGAGGAGCAGGAAAGCTGACGTTTTGGTTCTGGACCCTTCTTCAGCAAAAGAAGAAGGGTCCCAACCTGAAACATCAAACTTTCCTGCTCCTCTGATGCTGCTTGGCCTGCTCCTTAATTAGGTTGACTGTGGGTTAGATGTTAGACAGGGCTCTGAGGAACACTTATAGCTCAGTCGTAGTGTTCCTACCTCTGAGCTAGGAGCCATGGGTTCAAGCGCTTGCTGCTCCAGAGGTGTGCAAAAACATCCGTGAGCTAGTTGATTAGAAAATGGCCAGGCAGGATTCTGGTGACAGCTCCCCTGTTCCTCATCTGTGCTGTGGTTTTTTTTAGATGCCCGTGATGAGATAGCTGGGCTCTTGCTTGAGCATTCCCTCTCAGAATTGTTACTGTGCAACAGGCCATTTGGCCCATCTTGCCCACACTGGCTCTCTGTGAGAGCTACTCAGCTGGAAGTCTTTCTTTGCAGATAATTATTGCTTTTGAAGTCTGTGATTGACCTTGCCCCCATAACAGGCAGAGCAATCCAGACCCGAACTGCTCACTGTGTGGCCAAGATTGACCTCAAAGGTTCTCGAACAGATTTGTAGCTCGGGTTGTGGATGCTGTGGTCGGTTGGCTCGCCGAGATGGTTCATTAGTTTGCAGACATTTCCTTACCCTGCTGGGTAACATCATTAGTGCAGCCTCCGATGAAACACTGTTGTGTTTTTCCACCTGATATGTAACTCTGGGGTCTGTTGGAGTTGATTACCTCATTTCCAGTTTTCCTTCACAATGATGTATATATACGGTCTAGTTCTATGTGTCAATTGATGGCCTTCTTCGTGGAGAATCAAGTCTCTAGAAATTCCCGTGCTTGTCTCTGTTTGGCCTGTCTTGGGACTTTTGCACCAACTAGCAACAATAAGACATGACCAATACTCGCTCATCTCCATCCACATGGATAAGGAAAGCCACCAGTTCAATTTGGACAACATCAGCATCCTAGGACAGGCCAAACAGAGACAAGCACAGGAATTCCTAGAAGCCTGGTTCTGCACCAAGAAAGCCATCAATAAACACATAGAACCAGACCCTGTATATACACCATTGTGAAGGAAAACTGGAAATGAGGTAACCCAGCTCAACGGACCCCAGAGTTTAAAAACAAGATGGGAAAACACACCGATGCTTCATCGGAGGCTGCACTGATGATGTTACCCAGCAGGGTAATGAAACTTCTGCAGAACAATGAACCAGCTTGGTGAGCCAACCAACCACAGCAAACATTGACCTCATGTCACTTAAGATCCTTTTACTAACGATCCTGAATAATGTATGCCCTCACATTCTTGACCTTTTCATGGGTGGGAACATTTTCTTCCTCTTTAGCTCTGACCTGTCATGATTTTGACTGCTTCGATCAGATCTCTTTTCCTTTTTCAGAAGTATTTCGATGCGCCCTTGCGATGGCAAGGCATAAAGATGATGGGCCAAGAGCTGGGAAATGGGATTAGAATAATTACCTGGTTTTTTTGACCAGCACAGACTCGATGGGCCAAAGGGCCTGTTTTTATCCTGTAAACCTCAAAGGCTATGAATCTGAGTCTTCTGTTCTCCGAGAAAAATAGTCCCAGCTTCTCCCATCTATCCTCAACAATGAAATTCCTCATCTCTGAAACCATTCCTGTGAATACCTTCTGCGATCTCTTCAAAGCTTCACATCCTCCCTAGAGACTGGGTCCCAGAACAGTACGCAACCCTCCAGCTGTCTAACCAGTGTGGGTTACAGAAGGTCATCTGAACCTCCCTGCTCCTGCATTCTATGGGTCCATTACTGAAGCTCATGTTACAGAATTGTGAGCTTTATTGAGTGCGCTAACACATTGAACCACTTGGGCACCAGGTGTCTCTGCTCATGCAAATCCTTTTGAATACTAACGTTTGTTTAACAATGTCTCTCCATGTCCTTTCTACAAAAGTGCATCACCTCTCCCTTCGCTGTATTGAATCTCATCCGTCACCCACCTGCTCACTCTACCAATTTGCCAAAGTCCTGTGGGAGTTCCATACTGTCTACTAGACATTTTACAGTTCTTCCAAGCTTGGTACCATGTACAACGTTTGAAATTGTGACCTGCACACTAAGGCCTAAATCATTAATATATCCCAGGAACGTCAGGGCCCCCAGCAATGTGATCTGGGGAACTTCACTACAAATCCTTCTCCTGCCTGAACACCATCCATTAACCATTCCTCTCTGTTTCCAATCACATTGCCAATGTTGCTCCAGTCCCTTTTATGCCATGAACACCAGCTTTGCTCACAAGGCTGTTGCATGGTACTGTAGCAAATGCTATTTGGAAGTCCACTTAGGTCATATCAACAGCCATTCTTTCCTCACACGCTGCTTCCTGCAAGGTTTCCATCCCATTCTCCCACTTTCTTCATCTCCCATTGACAACTAATCCATAGCCATTTGTGGAAGAGAGTTCCAGACTATGTTGTGTGTATAGAAGTGCTCCCCAACATCTCTCTTGAATGGTCTAGCTCTAATTCTTAGACTATGCCCTCTGGTTCTGGAATTCCCAACTAGTCTTTTCCTATCACTAGCTTCAAAACTTTGATCAAATCATTCCTTAGCCTTCTAAATTCTCCAGCAAACAGGCCTAATTTGTATTAAAACCAAAAGAGTTTTGAGTTCTGAGGAAGGGCTGCTAGATCCGATACGTTAACTCTGATTTCTCCCCACTGATGCTGCTGGATCTGCTGAGCTTTTCCAGCAATTTCTGTTTTTGTTCCTAATTTGCATAATCTCTCTTTTTAACATAGCCCCCAAAGTCCAAATATCATTCCTGTCAACCTACATCATATCACCTCTAAGGCTGATATATCCTTTCTCAAGTGTGGAAGTAATCTATCGCCAATCAATTATTTAATGGACAGAGGACTTAAATAAGTTACAGCTTTTCTTGCTTCAGTTGGGAGGGTCGTTAGCTAAACTTCTGACTCTTTGTTTTTGCAAGTAGTTGACAGAAAAAGTTTAAAGGGTTACCGTTTAGGATTATAAGGTAGGCCATTTCATACTGAGCTGTGGAGAAATGTCTCCCCAAGACAGTGGGGAGTCTGTAGAATTCAGTTGAGGCCAAAACATTGAATGCTTTCAAAAGGAGATAAGACATTGTCCTCAGGGCTGAAGGGATCAAAGGGTATGGGGGAGAAAGCAGGACACTGTCCTGAGTTGGATGATCAGCCATGATCATATTGAATGGCAGAATGGGCTCACAGGACCGAATGGCCTAAACCTGGTCCTATTTCCTGTGATAATAAAATGTGAGGCTGGATGAACACAGCAGGCCAAGCAGCATCTCAGGAGCACAAAATTCCACTTTTAGAACTTTGCGTTAAAAATGCTTGAGAGTTGCTGTTTGGCCTGCTGTGTTCATCCAGCTCCACACTTTCTTATCTTGGGTTCTCCAGCATCTGCAGTTCCCATTATCCCTGAGAGTTGAAAGATCTGCGTTTGTGAAATTTCTTACTGTTAATTTGCTGAAATAATAAGCAGTTCGTTATTAAGTAATATGAGGGGGATGAAGAAATTAGGTGGATTTTACAATTTCCCCTCAGTATACCTTGTAGAATGACAATCCTTTGTCATGCGGTTTCAGTGTGACACTGGGGTGTGGGGAGAGGTGGCCAGGGTGTCAATGAGCCAGTTCTGCCCCACTCTCGCACTCGGCCAGAACGATGTGATGTGGAGGTGCCCATGTTGGACTCGGGTGGACGCGGTTCGAGATCACACAACACCAGGTTATAGTCCAACAGATTCCGGAGCTCAGCTCCTTCCTGAGGTGCAGTGTGAGGCAGAGGGTAGAAGGCACAGAGTTTATAAACAGAAAGGTGACAATCCTAAAGCTGGCCGCCTCTTGTTGAATTAATCAGTTAGGAAGGAGATTACTCATTAAAATGCAAAATCCAGATTCCTCTCGAGTCATTGTCCTGAGATAATTAAAGGTTTTATTATTGTCTACAAGAGGTCATATCTCAGGTCAGACAATGCATTTTAAGTGTGAGGCTTTGCTTAGAATCTGTCTATGTTTTAAACTGGGGCCAGGTTTTATTTGTGCAAAAGAGAATGTATCTGCAACTACACAAACACCTTGGAAGAAATAATTTGTGTGTGTGTGTGTGAGAGAGCGTGCATGTGTGAGTGTGTGTGTGGATGAGAGAGTGTGCATGTGTGAGTGTGTGTGTGTGTGTGTGTGTGTGAGAGAGCGTGCATGTGTGAGTGTGTGTGTGTGAGAGAGCGTGCATGTATGAGTGTGTGTGTATGAGAGAGCGTGCATGTGTGAGTGTGTGTGTGTGAGAGAGAGCGTGCATGTATGAGTGTGTGTGTATGAGAGAGCGTGCATGTGTGAGTGTGCGTGTGTGAGAGAGAGCGTGCATGTGTGAGTGTGTGTGTGTGTGAGAGAGCGTGCATGTGTGAGTGTGTGTGTGTGTGAGAGAGCGTGCATGTATGAGTGTGTGTGTATGAGAGAGCATGCATGTGTGAGTGTGTGTGTGAGAGAGCATGCATGTGTGAGTGTGTGTGTGTATGAGAGCATGCACGTGTGAGTGTGTGTGCGTGTATGAGAGAGCATGCATGTGTGAGTGTGTGTATGAGAGAGCATGCATGTGTGAGTGTGTGTATGAGAGAGCATGCATATATGTGTGTATATGTATGAGAGAGCATGCATGTGTGAGTGTGTGTATGAGAGAGCATGCACGTGTGAGTGTGTGTGTGTATGAGAGAGCATGCATGTGTGAGTGTGTATATGTATGAGAGAGCATGCATGTGTGAGTGTGTGTGTGAGAGAGCATGCACGTGTGAGTGTGTGTGTGTATGAGAGAACATGCATGTGTGAGTGTGTATATGTATGAGAGAGCATGTATGTGTGAGTGTGTGTGTGTATGAGAGAGCGTGCATGTGTGAGTGTGTGTGTGAGAGAGCATGCATGTGTGAGTGTGTGTGTGTGAGAGAGCGTGCATGTGTGAGTGTGTGTGTGAGAGAGCATGCATGTGTGAGTGTGTGTGTGTGAGAGAGCATGTATGTGTGAGTGTGTGTGTATGAGAGAGCGTGCATGTGTGAGTGTGTGTGTGTATGAGAGAGCGTGCATGTGTGAGTGTGTGTGTGAGAGAGCATGCATGTGTGAGTGTGTGTGTGTATGAGAGAGCGTGCATGTGTGAGTGTGTGTGTGAGAGAGCATGCATGTGTGAGTGTGTGTGTGTGAGAGAGCGTGCATGTGTGAGTGTGTGTGTGAGAGAGCATGCATGTGTGAGTGTGTGTGTGTGAGAGAGCATGTATGTGTGAGTGTGTGTGTGTATGAGAGAGCGTGCATGTGTGAGTGTGTGTGTGAGAGAGCATGCATGTGTGAGTGTGTGTGTGTGAGAGAGCATGCATGTGTGAGTGTGTGTGTGTGAGAGAGCATGTATGTGTGAGTGTGTGTGTGTATGAGAGAGCGTGCATGTGTGAGTGTGTGTGTGAGAGAGCATGCATGTGTGAGTGTGTGTGTGTGAGAGAGCATGTATGTGTGAGTGTGTGTGTGTATGAGAGAGCGTGCATGTGTGAGTGTGTGTGTGAGAGAGCATGCATGTGTGAGTGTGTATGTGTGAGAGAGCATGCATGTGTGAGTGTGTGTGTGTGAGAGAGCATGTATGTGTGAGTGTGTGTGTGTATGAGAGAGCGTGCATGTGTGAGTGTGTGTGTGAGAGAGCATGCATGTGTGAGTGTGTGTGTGTGAGAGAGCATGTATGTGTGAGTGTGTGTGTGTATGAGAGAGCGTGCATGTGTGAGTGTGTGTGTGAGAGAGCATGTATGTGTGAGTGTGTGTGTGTATGAGAGAGCATGCATGTGTGTGTGTGTGTGTGAGAGAGCATGCATGTGTGAGTGTGTGTGTGTATGAGAGAGCATGCATGTGTGAGTGTGTGTGTGTGAGAGAGCATGCATGTGTGAGTGTGTGTGTGAGAGAGCATGTATGTGTGAGTGTGTGTGTGTATGAGAGAGCGTGCATGTGTGAGTGTGTGTGTGAGAGAGCATGCATGTGTGAGTGTGTGTGTGTGAGAGAGCATGTATGTGTGAGTGTGTGTGTATGAGAGAGCGTGCATGTGTGAGTGTGTGTGTGTATGAGAGAGCGTGCATGTGTGAGTGTGTGTGTGAGAGAGCATGCATGTGTGAGTGTGTGTGTGTATGAGAGAGCATGCATGTGTGTGTGTGTGTGAGAGAGCATGCATGTGTGAGTGTGTATGTGTATGAGAGAGCATGCATGTGTGAGTGTGTGTGTGAGAGAGCATGCATGTGTGAGTGTGTGTGTGAGAGAGCATGTATGTGTGAGTGTGTGTGTGTATGAGAGAGCGTGCATGTGTGAGTGTGTGTGTGAGAGAGCATGCATGTGTGAGTGTGTGTGTGTGAGAGAGCATGCATGTGTGAGTGTGTGTGTGTGAGAGAGCATGTATGTGTGAGTGTGTGTGTGTATGAGAGAGCGTGCATGTGTGAGTGTGTGTGTGAGAGAGCATGCATGTGTGAGTGTGTGTGTGTGAGAGAGCATGCATGTGTGAGTGTGTGTGTGTGAGAGAGCATGTATGTGTGAGTGTGTGTGTGTATGAGAGAGCGTGCATGTGTGAGTGTGTGTGTGTGAGAGAGCATGTATGTGTGAGTGTGTGTGTGTATGAGAGAGCATGCATGTGTGAGTGTGTGTGTGTGAGAGAGCATGTATGTGTGAGTGTGTGTGTGTATGAGAGAGCATGCATGTGTGAGTGTGTGTGTGTGAGAGAGCATGCATGTGTGAGTGTGTGTGTGTATGAGAGCATGCACGTGTGAGTGTGTGTGCGTGAATGAGAGAGCATGCATGTGTGAGTGTGTGTGTGAGAGAGAGAGGGTCTGTGTAACTGTGCGAGTGCGTGACTGGAGGTATACAGTGTGTTTGGGTCACCTGTAGTGTGACATGAAGCCGAGATCATGACTGAGGCCGTGCTCATGGGAATGGAACTTGGCTATCAGCCTGTGCTCAGCGATTTTGCCATGTTGTATATCTCAAAGTACACCTTGGAGGACATTTACCCAAAGATCCAAGGCTGAATGCCCTTGACCCCAAAGTGCTCTCCCAGTGGGAGGGAACGCCCCGTCCAGTGATCGTTGCATCGTGTCCATCCATCCATTGTTGTAGCGTCTGCATGGTTTGGGCAGAACACCAAGCCTCGGGGCATTCTTGCCGACAGTGGGAGAGACAAGCAACGTTGCCAAGTGACATGAGTATCAGCCGTGCACATGGTGGGTGGTGCTCCCATGTGTGATGGTACTGTCCATGTCTCACGTGGTGGGTGGTGCTCCCATGTGTGATGGTACTGTCCATGTCTCACGTGGTGGGTGGTGCTCCCATGTGTGATGGTACTGTCCATGTCTCACGTGGTGGGTGGTGCTCCCATGTGTGATGGTACTGTCCCTGTCTCACGTGGTGGGTGGTGCTCCCATGTGTGATGGTACTGTCCCTGTCTCACGTGGTGGGTGGTGCTCCCATGTGTGATGGTACTGTCCCTGTCTAAGATCTGACATGTCTGGCTGCCTGGGGCAGGGTGATGTGGTGTTGCGGTCGATGTTGTCCTGAAGGCTGCGTGGTTTGCTGTGAACACACCACATTCCCGCACACACTCAGACTCCCTCACACTCACACACTCAGACTCCCTCACACTCACACTGTCAAACACACACACAGACTCCCTCACACTCACACTCTCAAACACATACACAGACTCCCTCACACTCACACTGTCAAACACACACACAGACTCCCTCACACTCACACTGTCAAACACACACACAGACTCCCTCACACTAACACACACTGTCAAACACACACAGACTCCCTCACACTAACACACTCTCAAACACACACACAGGCTCCCTCACACACTCTCAAACACACACAGGCTCCCTCAACTAACAGTCTCAAACACACACAGACTCCCTCACTCTCTCTCTTTCTCAAACACACACACAGACTCCTCACACTCTCTCTCTCTCACACACTGACTCCCTCACACTAACCCTCCCTCAAACACACACACAGACTCCCTCACAGATTCTCTCTCTCAAACACACACACAGACTCCCTCACACTAACACACTCTCAAACACACACACAGACTCCCTCACACTCTCTCTCTCTCTCTCAAACACACACACAGGCTCCCTCACACTCTCTCTCAAACACACACAGACTCAATCACACTCTCTCTCTCAAACACACACACAGACTCCCTCACACTAACACACTCTCAAACACACACACAGACTCCCTCACACTCTCTCAAACACACACACACACACTCCCTCACACAGTCTCTCTCAAACACACACAGACTCCCTCACACTAACACACTCTCAAACACACACACAGACTCCCTCACACTAACACACTCTCAAACACACACACAGACTCCGTCACACTCTTTCAAACACACACACAGACTCCCTCGCACTAACACTCTCTTTCAAACACACACAGACTGCCTCACATTCTCTCTCTCAAACACACACACAGACTCCCTCACACTAACACACTCTCAAACACTGTCAAACACACAGACTCCCTCACACTAACACACACTCTCAAACACACACACAGGCTCCCGCACACTAACACACTCCCAAACACACACACACAGGCTCCCTCACACTAACACTCTCTTTCAAACACACACACAGGCTCCCTCACACTCTCTCTCTCAAACACACACACGGACTCCCTCACACTCTCTCTCTCAAACACACACACGGACTCCCTCACACTCTTTCTCTCAAACACACACACAGACTCCCTCACACTAACACTCTCTTTCAAACACACACAGACTGCCTCACATTCTCTCTCTCTCAAACACACACACACAGACTCCCTCACACTAACACACTCTCAAACACACACACAGGCTCCCTCACACTAACACTGTCAAACACACACACAGACTCCCTCACACTAACACACACTCTCAAACACACACACAGGCTCCCTCACACTAACACTCTCTTTCAAACACACACACAGGCTCCCTCACACTCTCTCTCTCTCAAACACACACACGGACTCCCTCACACTCTCTCTCTCTAACACACACACAGACTCCCTCACACTAACACACTCTCAAACACACACACACAGACTCCCTCACACACTCTCTCTCTCAAACACACACAGACTCCCTCACACTAACACATTTTCAAACACACACTCAGACTCCCTCACACTAACACACACACACACACACAGACTCCCTCACACTAACACACTCTCAAACACACACACAGACTCCCTCACACTAACACACTCTCAAACACACACACAGACTCCCTCACACTCACTGTCACAAACATACTTGCACAGACCCTCTCACAGACACTCACACTCCCTCAAGCATACACACACACACACACACACACACACACAAAACTCTTTCTCAGTTTCTCTGCCTCACACAAACACACATTCTCATTCTTGCTAAGATAACAAAGTGTGAAGCTGGATGAACACAGCAGCCAAGCAGCATGTCAGGGGCACGAAAGCTGGCGTTTCGGGCCTAGACCCCTCATGATCATCTCTTTCTTGCCCTCTCTTTCTCACATACACTCTCTTTCTCACACACACACACTTTCTTTCTCACTGACACTCTTTTTCACACACATTCTTTCACACCCTCGTTCTCACACATGCTCGTTCTCACTTATGCTGTCTCACGTTTTCTCACTGACACTCTTTTTCACACACATTCTTTCACACCCTCGTTTTCACACTTTCTCACACACGCTCGTTCTCACATATGCTGTCTCATGTTTTCTCACTGACACTCTTTTTCACACACATTCTTTCACACCCTCATTCTCACACACTTTCTCACACACGCTCGTTCTCACATATGCTGTCTCACGTTTTCTCACATGCACTCTTTTTCCCATATGGTTTCACCCAAGCACTTTTTCCCACATACACTCTCTTCCTCACTGCCTTCACACTCACTTTCTAATTTCTTTCTCACATACTTTCTCATTCTTGTCTCACTCTTCTCAAACACACACACACTCCCTTTCTCAGAGATAATGGGAACTGCAGATGCTGGAGATTCCAAGATAATAAAATGTGAGGCTGGATGAACACAGCAGGCCAAGCAGCATCTCAGGAGCACAAAAGCTGACGTTTCGGGCCTAAACCCTTCATCAGAGAGCCTCTGATGAAGGGTCTAGGCCCGAAACGTCAGCTTTTGTGCTCCTGAGATGCTGCTTGGCCTGCTGTGTTCATCCAGCCTCACATTTTATTATCTTGCACACTCCCTTTCTCACTCACTTCTCAAACACACTTTCTCACTCTCTTCTCAGACACTCTCTCCTCACATACTCTCTCACTCTTTCTCCTTACACACGTTGTCTTTCTTGCTCTTTTTCCCCACTCTCTCTCACACACACACACAAATTATTTCTTCCAAGGTGTTTGTGTAGTTGCAGTTACATTCTCTTTTGCACAAATAAAACCTGGCCCCAGTTTAAAACATAGACAGATTCTAAGCAAAGCCTCACACTTAAAATGCATTGTCTGACCTGAGATATGACCTCTTGTAGACAATAATAAAACCTTTAATTATCTCAGGACAATGACTCGAGAGGAATCTGGATTTTGCATTTTAATGAGTAATCTCCTTCCTAACTGATTAATTCAACAAGAGGCGGCCAGCTTTAGGATTGTCACCTTTCTGTTTATAAACTCTGTGCCTTCTACTCTCTGCCTCACACTGCACCTCAGGAAGGAGCTGAGCTCCGGAACGATTTAAGTGAGACTCAGCAGCTGGGGGACGGGGCAACTTCCGCCCCGCCCCCCGGCCTGAGCATTTCCAATGCGGTGGGAGGTACTTTCCATCCGCGCCCCGCCCCCAGCAACCGTTCTCCCTCCGGAGGTCTTTGAGTGTGACGGCCGTGGGGGCGGCGGGCCCTGCAGTGGGATGGGGTGAGGCCAACGCGGGGGCGGCTTCCGCCCCGCAGACGGGGTGGGGCGAGTGTCAGCATTGCCCGGGAGCGCGCTGCCTCTCCGTGGTCGTCGCTGGTGTTGTTGTTGTGAAGAGGAGGCGAAGGGGAAAGCAGCGGGCGCCGAAAATGGGCAACTGTCACACGGTGGGACCTAATGAGGCTCTGGTGGTGTCAGGTAAACCCCCTTCACCCCTTGTTTCAGGGTGGAAATAAGGAACTAATGTAAACCCCCTCCCTCCCCGCCCAGGAGGGGAGTGCTTTGGTGGCCCAGAACCACAACATGTGAAAAAGAACGAGTTAAAATGTTAATATAAACGGCCGTGGGGGGTGGGAGTGGGCTCCTGAGAAACTAGGCCGCGCTCCCAGGACTGAAACTGTAGGAAATAATCAATTAATTCCTGGGGAGGGAGGTTTAAATTTGAAATCGTGGTCAATTTAAACTGGCTGCAGATTGAAGTGCTTTGAGGGGCTGCAGTTCCTTAACTTTTCCTGCCCCCCCCCCCCCATCTCTGTTGTATAAAAGAATTTAAAATTTGTTTCTGTCAGAGGGTTAAATGTCGAAGAGCTTCTCCAATGTTGGTCTTTTTAAACTTAAAACATTTTAAATCAAGTTTCTGAGTTTTTCTTCTTCCCCCCCCCCCCCCCACCTTTTGCTGTGTATGTCATTGACATGGGGTGAGACTTTATTTCAGTGTGGTTCGATATGTTCTTGAGGGTGGGGGGGGGGGTTCTCCAGAATTTAAATACCAGAGGTGGAGGAATCAGATCCCCTTTCTGTTTTTGTTCTTTTTTTAAAAAAAGAATTGAGTCCCAAATTAGAGATAATGGGAACTGCAGATGCTGGAGAATCCAAGATAATAAAATGTGAGGCTGGATGAACACAGCAGGACAAGCAGCATCTCAAGAGCACAAAAGCTGACGTTTTGGGCATAGACCCTTCATCAGAGAGGGGGATGGGGTGAGGGAACTGGAATAAATAGGGAGAGAGGGGGAGGCAGACCGAAGAAGGAGAGAAAAGAAGATAGGTGGAGAGGAGAGTATAGGTGGGGAGGTAGGGAGGGGATAGGTCAGTCCAGGGAAGACGGACAGGTCAAGGAGGTGGGATGAGGTTAGTAGGTAGATGGGGGTGCTGCTTGGGGTGGGAGGAAGGGATGGGTGAGAGGAGGAACAGGTTAGGGAGGCAGAGACAGGCTGGGCTGGTTTTGGGAGGCAGTGGGGGGAGGGGAAGAACTGGGCTGGTTTTGGGATGCAGTGGGGGAGGGGGAGATTTTGAAGCTGGTGAAGTCCACATTGATACCATTGGGCTGCAGGGTTCCCAAGCGGAATATGAGTTGCTGTTCCTGGAACCTTCGGGTGGCATCATTGTGGCACTGCAGGAGGCCCATGATGGACATGTCATCTAAAGAATGGGAGGGGGAGTTGAAATGGTTTGCGACTGGGAGGTGCAGCTGTTTATTGCGAACCAAGCGGAGGTGTTCTGCAAAGCGGTCCCCAAGCCTCCGCTTGGTTTCCCCAATGTAGAGGAAGCCACAACGGGTACAATGGATACAATATACCACGTTGGCAGATGTGCAGGTGAACCTCTGCTTAATATGGAAAGACATCTTGGGGCCTGGGATAGGGGTGAGGGAGGAGGTATGGGGGCAAGTGTAGCACTTCCTGCAGTTGCAGGTGGAGGTGCCGGGTGTGGTGGGGTTGGAGGGCAGTGTGGAGCGAACAAGGGAGTCACGGAGAGAGTGGTCTCTCCGGAAAGCAGACAAGTGTGGGGATGGATAAATGTCTTGGGTGGTGGGGTCTCATTGTAGATGGCGGAAGTGTTGGAGGATGTCAGCTTTTGTGCTCCTGAGATGCTGCTTGGCCTGCTGTGTTCATCCAGCTTCACACTTTATTATCTTGAGTCCCAAATTAGTTGTTTTGTGAGTTGTTCAGCATTAACAGATTTCAGCTTTGTCGTTGATGTGGAAGACCAGTCAAAGCAATTGTCCAAAATTCAAATTCTGCTCTCTTTCCACATCTATAAAGGTTTTGAGTTCAAATACGTTGTAAAAATTCTCCTAATGGCAGTGATTTTACGCATGCCATGTTCAGATGTTGACGATCAGCTTGTGTAGCTGAACTAGGGTGTGTACCTGACCGAGCATGGAGAGATACATATAGTGTATTGCACAGTGACATGCTTCCCAGCTACAAAATAGGGTTTTCTAGGTTTGTTTTTGATTTAGCAAATGCTGTACAAATCTTGTATGTTAGTTTTTAGTTCAAATCTTGAATTTCCTTGTGTTTATGTAAGGCTTGGCCTGTTAACCCTTTGACTGCAAAGGAAACATTCATTTAACCCTCGCACTGTTTCCTTGTGTGTGCGTAGTATGCTGTCATTGTGTTATGTGAGATGACTGTGATTCCAATCCTAATTTGTTAAATTTAGCCTTTCAAATTCTCATTTGATCTGTTAGTTGAAAGAATTAGGACTGATCTGGGTGCGGGCATTGAATTTGAGACGAGAGCTAAATGTTTTGTGTTCGTTAGCATTTCCTGGCAATCATCCATAAGGACCTGGTGAAGTCACTGGCTATAGATCTGAGTTAGGCAGGTGACAGTGGCAGTATAAACAATTTTTAGAAGAACATTAAAAACAATACATTAAGAATAGATCATGATCTCCACTTTTTTGCCCACTCCCCCCATCTACTCTGACTCACTGAGCTACCAGAAAGAAACTGTCCATTTCAGCCTTAAGCATATCAATCAGCTGAAGAAATGACATCTGTGTCTGTCCAGTCAAACCAATATGAAAGGATGTGATTTTAAAAATTGAAGATACTGGAAACAGTGGATGGGGCAACATTTTTTTGGAGAGAGCAACAGTTAACATTTCGTAGCGGTGATGTTTGATCTGTTTGCACAGAGAGAGTCTGCTCTGAATATTTCCAGCATGTTCTCTTTGTATTTCTGATTTTGCCAGCATAATTTTGCTCTTTTCAAAAAAAAAGTGAATTTGGGTCTGAAAATGCAAAACAGTCTTCCATCGTGATTTTGATATTGCACCTGTTGCATGTGTCAGTTTTAATGAGTTATGTTTAAATTTAACCTGGAAAACTGATTCGGAATGTGCAATAATAAGAGGACATTAGAGGCAGCTGTGGTAAATTTCCAAACAGGAAATGCTGGATGTGCAGAGCATCTGAGGTAGAACAGAGATGGTTTCAAATTTGAGCAACGTGTATTTGTAAAAGAAACTTCTTTCCTTTCTAAAGCAAGTTTCATGTCCTCAGGACAAGTCCAAATACTTTTTAACCAATTGTAAAGTTTTGTTTATGAAGCATGGTCCCTGTGGAGACATTTGAAAACACTGCAGCCAATTTGCATATAGGCACCTCCTGTAAATAGCAATGAGGTGATACCCAATTAATCTCTTGTTTTTGGTAATGTTTGGCTGTAACTCTGGGAGAACTCTTTAAACTTTGGTTTTGCTGAAATGGGCAGACTCTGTTTAAACCTCTTGTCTGTTAGACAGCATCTCGGACAATGGACAGATTCAGTGGGTTTGCAGACTTTGATTATTAGCTGTAATCTCTGGAACGGTGCTCAAACCCGTGATCTCTAGACTCTGAGGCTACACTGTTGACCACTGGACTTGTGCCAACACCGTTCTTAACTTCATTCTGCTGCAGGTTTGCACCTAGGCCCATCTGGCTTTTCCTCTTTGTGGAGCTATATTGCATTCACTGATTTTTTTTTGAAGTCCTGGAGTCAGTTCGTGAGGAATACCCGCTGTTGTTGTCAGAATCAGCTTTTTGTGGTTTGGGTAGGTCAAGCTGTAACCTTTCCAGTTTGGGTACGAGCTGAGATTTTAAGGTGAAGCACGTTTGTTTTAGATTCAAAACGGAGTGCTGTTCCCTTCTGACAGACTCTTGTTCCAATCACAATAGCTTGGACTGTTGTATTATGGAGGCTTGCTCTCGGTCTCAGCAGCCAATATTTATTCACCCTTCCTCACCTCATTCCCTATCATTTCAGAAGTGAGAGAGATTTTGGGAGGAACATGGAGAGTTTAACTTCTGCTAATGAGCAATGCTGATTGTTGTCTCTGTCAGTTCATTGTTCTGTTGCAGTCTGTCTGTTGTCTTAACTTGGTTGTAAACTCTCATTTGCTGTTGACATGGTTGGAAGCAAAAAGTGGTATCCTTTTGGAAAGATTGAATAATGCTTAGGGCAGTGAAAAGTAATATTAAACTGAAGGTGAACTTGTAAAGAACTTGTCCTTTTGAAACTTTGCCATACAGTAGTGAAGCGGGTCTCTTGTACCCTGAGCTCTGGGATCTGGAGTCTTCGTTTGAAGAGTTTTGAAGCCCAGGGATGGGGACGTGAAGTTATCAGGAAAGATGTGAGATACTGACACTATTTCCACTGGAGTAGAGAAGGATTCGATTTAAAATTCTCAAGGATTTTTCTGCAGAGAGTTGAGAGATGCTGTTTCCCGTATTCAAGAGTTGGTCATTAATCTTAACATGATCAGTGAGAATGAAAAGGGTGTCAGAAAGCCTGTTGGAAACAATTCTCACCAAGACTCTGCTTAAAATTCCATTCAATTTTACCAAGTTCCCAAGGCTTGAGATTCTTTATGGCCTTTTGTCGAATCATCCATTTTTCTTTCACCATTCATCACAATCATCTTGTTTTCATTCCACCCAAGCAATCGTTTGTTAAGATGACCTCCTACAGTAAAGTGCCTGTCCATTTGAAATGATGCACTTTCAATGTGATGCTCTGGGCGGATTGCAATTCTTCTCCCCAGCAACCCCCCAAACCACCCAAGCTGTTTACAAAGAGCATCGAAGCTGCATATTGATCCTCTTCACTTTTATACAGTGGTGGTGAGCTGCCTTCTTGAACCGTTGCAGTTCCGGGTGCTGTGGGTTGACCCACAATGCCCATAGGGAGGGAATTCCAGGATTTTGACCCAGTGGCAATGATGGAACAGTGATATACTTCCAAGGGGAGCTTGAAGGTAGTGATGTTCCGTGTATCTGCTGCTCTTGTCCTTCTGGGTGAAAGTGGGCGTGTGTTTGGAAGGTGCTGTCTGAGGATCTTTAGTGAATTTCTGCTGTGCATCTTGTAAGTGGTATACACTGCCGCTACTGAGCGTCCAGTGGTGGAGGGAGTGAATGCTTGTGGATCTGGTACCAATCAATTGTCCTGGATGGTATGTAGCTTCTTGAGTGGTGTTGGAACTACACCCATCCAGGCATCTGGGCAGTATTATATCACACTCCCGACTGGTATCTTATAGATGGTGGACAGGGTTGGGAGTCAGGAGGGGAGTTACTCACTGCAGTATTCCTAGCCTCTGACCTGCTCTTGCATGTGGTGAGTCCAGTTGAATTTCAGATCAATGATTGATTACCCCCAGAATGTTGATAGCGGGGGATTCAGTGATGGTAACACCACTGAATGTCAACGGGTGGTGGTTAGATTCTCGTTTATTGGTGATGGTCATAGGTTGGCATTTGTGCGTTGGGAATGTTAGTTATTATGTTGGCTGACTTAGCTCATTTGCTGCTTAAGTTATCTTTACCACTGTTACCTTTGCTGTTAAATATTTTGACACGCCATTGGTTTTTATCCGTATTGTTTGAGCTCATAAAGTTATACAACACAGAAACAAACAGTTCAGTCCAACTCATCCAAACCGAAGAGATAGCCTAAACTGATCTAATTCGATTTGCCAGCATTTGGTGTGTATCCCTGTGCATCCTGAATAAAAACCAAAAGAGCTGCAGGTGCTGGAAGTCTGAAACAAAAACAAAAATTTGCTGGAAAAGCTCAGCAGGTCTGGCAGCATCTGTGAAGAGAAATAAGACTTAATGTTTTGGATCAAATGACCCTTTCTCAGATCCCTCCCTCTTAAACGTCCAATTTGCATACCCATCCAGATGCCTTTTTAAATGTTATAAATAGGTCCAGTAACCCTTCTCATCTGTTCCACTTAATCATACTGCACATTTCTAAATGCTTCGCTATTACATCCTTTATATTAGACCCTGGTGTTTTTCCAAGAACAGATGTTAAGCTAGCTGACTTTTATAGTTATGAGGATTTTTTCACCTTCCCTTTTAAGTAAAGGTTTTACATTGGCAGTTTCCAACTGCCAGCAACTTTTCCAGAAAAGGAGATTCCTGGAAGATTACAGCTAGTGCATCCACTATCTCTACAGCTCCTATTTCTAATATCCCGGGGTGCATGTAATCAGGCCCAGGGGACCTGATGGTCTTTCGCCACATTAGTTTTCCTAGCACGTATTCTCCAGTGATAGCTACTATATTTATTACCTCTCCTCCTTTTTTTGACCCTAGGTTACAGTAAGTCCTCTGTGGCTGCAAAATCACAAATTCGCCTATCGTTGCCAAAATATAAGTCACACCAAAGTTCACCATATGTGGGCCAAACGTGTGTATCCAAGATTTTTAACCTGTTTTTAAACTTACTTTTAAATGAGCTCCACACTCGTGAATTTCATCATTTGTGGGGGCTCTGAGGAATGCAACACTAGTGGAGGTAGAGGAATGGCTTTATTGGTATTTTTGGAATGCTCTCTTCCACAGTGAAGTCTGATGTCATGTATTTATTCAACCCCTGTGCCGCTTCCGGGCTCCCCATTACTAAATCCCCTACTGCATTCTCTAAGGGGCCTATGTTTGCTTTAGTCTTTTTTTCCCCCCCTTCTTTAAGTATAAAGAAACTCTGCTTGTCTGACTTGATATTGCTTGCGAGATAACCCTTAAAGTTTAACTTCTCCCCTTTATTACCTTTTTGGTCTTCTCTTGTTGGTTTTTAAAACTTTCTCATGTTTGCCTGTATCTGGTCCCATACATCTGTAGCCCTTGAGCCTGTTGATCTATACTGATTTCTGGTTGGGCAACACCTGAATTGTGTAATTCTTATCCATCTTTTCAAATCTCCTCCATGATCTCACCTCTGCCTACCTCTGTCATCTCTTCCAGCCCTACAATCCTGAGGTATCTGCCTTCCTTCAGTTCTGCCCTCTTGAAGCACTTTATTTGAGACTTGTTCACCAGCAAGGGCCATGCCAGGCCCTAAGTCATGGAATTGCCTCCCTCCAGACCCCTGTCTCGTCCTGCAAGACACCCCATTCAAGATTGCCTCTTTGATCAAATCTCTGGTGACCAGTACAAGTATTTCCTTGTAAAGTCTGTTGTTGTGCTTTGCCTCTGTGGTGAGGATTGGGGCACTTTACAGTGCTCTCAACTTATTGCTGTTCTTGTCCAATGTTTACAACACTGCAGTTGGTAGCAGGAGTCCGTAAGTAGTTCACTGTTGCGGCAATAAATCTGGCAGTGAACAGCTCAGAGGTAATGTTTCAGAACTAGTAGGAACTGCAGATGATGGAGAATCTGAGATAACAAGGTGTAGAGCTGGATGAACACAGCAGGCCAAGCAGCATCAGAGGAGCAGGGACGCTGACGTTTCAGGCCTAGACCCTTCTTCAGAAATGGGGGAGGGGAAGGGAGTTCTGAAATAAATAAGGAGAGAGGGGAAGGCAGATAGAAGATGGATAGAGGAGAAGATAGGTGGAGAGGAGACAGACCAGTCAAAGGCCGGGATGGAGCCAGTAAAGGTGAGTAGGTAGGGAGGAGATAATGGTTGGGCTGGAATGCTGGGCTTGCAATGTTCAGTCTGACCACATTATGTTACTCAGCACATCCACAGGAAACAATAACTCCAAAGCATCTGGCTGACAATGTGTTTGGTGCTAGTGAATGTATGGGAGTTGGGAATGCTTGTATAAAACTGTCAGGGCTACCACAGATTTCAAACAAGTGAGGCAATTAATGAATACATGATCATGGGAGGGGAAAGAAATTACCTATGTTTACAATACATTGGCAGGCTGTAATGAATAAGGAGGATAGAAAGGACATAATCTGCCTTTAAATAATCAGAATAATTCACAGTTCATTCTTCCAACTCACAAATTGCAACGTAGTTCCTGGAAATGTCTGCATTTTCTAAAAGAAACTTGCAATTTTTAAAAGATTTCTTTTTAATTGTCAGAGAGAGAAAGCGTGGGGGTAGGGAGATAACAACTAGTTTGTCACTAAACTATCCTTTTGGGAAAGTCTACCCTGTTCAGGGTCATGGAGCCAGATTGTGTGATCAGTAACTCCAGAGAGAATTGTTCAGGGTCAGTCCACCAGCTCGAGCCTCTTCTCCAGCTCTGGGAGTGTTCCATAGCTGCTTCAGTGCTGGCAAAGGTGGATCATTGACTGCTTAAAGTCCAAAATCAGCAAAATGAGAGGTGACCAATTTGATTGCAGTGACTGTTGGCTTAAGAGGACGGGTGGACATTGGCCCAATTCCCACCCCCAATTCACACTGGAATTGAAATGTACTGGCTCCCACCAGACAGACCGTTCAGACCTGGCTAGCAACATCCAATTTACAAAAATAACTCCAGCACCTTCTGGCTGTTCTCCAGTAACACCTGTAGAAATTGTGGGTGTGTCAAAGTCTGGTGTAGCAATAGTTTGTCCCACATGCATCCCCCAGAGCTCTGACCAATATTTGTCCCACCAGTAAATAGTTCTTTTTTTTAAACAGAAGTTTTTCTTCTCATTACCTTATTGCATTTTGAGAATTTGTGGTGTGGAAGTTGGCTCCAACATGTTCTACATTCCTAATACTAACTGACAGCTTTTATCTCCTATCTGATATGGTGTGTGCAGTTTGTTCCCATAACTAAGGGAAGAGATTGAAGAGAAAGTTGCATGTTGGGGTTTATTAGCTTGGCTGGCTTGATCGTCCATGTGTGATTCAGAGTAACAACAATGGGCATAGCTTTTGTACCCATTCCATCAGAAAGAGACATGAGGCACAGCCCGACAAGGGAGGATGGTGATCATCCCCACCCCAAACCCCACAACAAAAACTGCTAATAAAAGTTCTGACTGAAGCATTGGCTGACAAATGAACCTTTCGATAGAGCATGCGCCTCACTCATGCATTGGCAGTAGACTGTTCATTGTTCAGTAGATCAGTCCCTGGGTAAGAGATATGATGAGAAGTTGTGTAAATTGGGTCTATATCCTCTGGACGATGAGAGCCAAACTACTGAGAGAGAAAAGATTCTGAAAGGGTTTGACATTACAAATACTGAGAGGCTGTTTCCCTCTGACTAGGGACTTGAGAATGTGGGGCGCACTCCCAAGGTAAAGGGATAATGTTGTAGAACTGGGATGAAAAATCTTTCACTAATGTGTTGTGATTCTTGGAATTTGTTACTCCAGAGATCTGTGAATATTTTTCAGTTTTAATGTCTAGAGGAGGTAGATTTTCAGAGCCTGTAGGAATTGCGGGGAACATGGAGGGTCAGGGAATGTGGAGATGAAGCATAAGGACTGTCTTGATCATATTGCATTTATAGAGCAGGCTCGATGGGCCTCTTGACCTGAAGCTAGTTCTCATGTTCTTATTACAACTTTGAAGATACTTCACTGGCTTGAAACTCTTTGAAACATTCTGGAGTCAATGACAGTTGTTGTGCAAATGTGCAGGTGCTAGAATTGGACATTCTGGTGGTGGGGTGAGGCTGCATGGTCTTCTGTACGTTATGAGAAAATGCCTAAGACTCTTTTTGAGCCTTGTCCCGAGAACGCATCTAAGAATAATTCAAACCATGTAGATCAAGGCCAAACATTTTATAGTGATGTTGCTTTTGAGACCTTGGGTTGTTTTGTTTCGGAGGTTGGATGTCAGAAGTCTGAACTGTGGGCATTTACCGAAAACCAAGCTGTTCTGATATTTGAGATAACAAGGTGTAGAGCTGGATGAACAAAGCAGGAAGGCTGACGTTTTTTGTCAGCCTGCCTGCTCCTCTGATGCTGCTTGGCCTGCTGTGTTCATCCAGCTCCACACTTTGTTATCTCGAATTCTCCAGCATCTGCAGTTCCTACTATCCGTTGTGATATTTAGTCTGTTGTTAATTAACTTGGTGTCGAGGTAAAACTGTGTTCTGGCGGAGTGTCAGTTGGAATAATAACCACTCTGGATTGGGAAACATTAACTTTACTTGATCCATGTGGAAGCACCTTTTTTATTTTATTAGGAATGTACCTATATAGTGCATTCTGCCCCAGAAACGATTGACTCAGTTTTGCCAGCTCAGACAGGAGCTGAGCGTAAAGGAAGCTGTCTAATTCGGTCCCTGCTTAGTGCTGTATTTGCTGGACAGTTGATGAAGAATAAGCTCCTGGAGAAGGGGCTTGGTTAAGGAAGGTAAAGATTGATAGAAGTTTTCACCCCTCCTGATTTTTTTTTTAAAAGCTCTGGAAGCAGGAGCAACTTTTGTGCGCTCCACTTCTCCTGGCTTCACTGCATCATCATAACAGCCGGAGTCAAATCATTCCCCAGTGCTTGCAGTGGAGTTTTATTTTAAGTAACAACCATATTTCTTCCCCCAGTCTTGGTGAGAGTGCAGTGTTGCTTCTCTATTAGTCCAACTTTTAAACGAGACAGAAAGTCACTTGCACTCATTCGGACCTGATTGCAAGAAACAAATATTCCAGGGGTGTGGACATGTGGCGGTAGTTACACCAGAGACCAATTTAACATCATCAGTTGGATTCACAGCATGATGTGTGTCTTAGAATCTACACACACATAAATACGTGGGGCCCTGTATTATGTAAGCAAAACTAATTTGTAAATACTGTGCACCTTCTCTATTTTTCTGCATCCCCAAGGCAACACTTTGACCCATCAGACTGTGCCTGCCTGGTCTGATAATTAAGATGGACAGTTAATCATTGTTATGATGACCCAACCAATCACCACCTCGCATGGCCCTCCAACCCCACCACACCCGGCACCTTCCCCTGCAGCCGCAGGAAATGCTACACTTGTCCCCACACCTCCTCCCTCACCCCTATCCCAGGCCCCAAGATGACATTCCACATTAAGCAGAGGTTCACCTGCACATCTGCCAATGTGGTATACTGCATCCACTGTACCCGGTGCGGCTCCCTCTACATTGGGGAAACCAAGCGGAGGCTTGGGGACCGCTTTGCAGAACACCTCCGCTCAGTTCGCAACAAACAACTGCACCTCCCAGTTGCAAACCATTTCCACTCCCCCTCCCATTCTCTTGATGACATGTCCATCATGGGCCTCCTGCAGTGCCACAATGATGCCACCCGAAGGTTGCAGGAACAGCAACTCATATTCCGCCTGGGAACCCTGCAGCCCAATGGTATCAATGTGGACTTCACCAGTTTCAAAATCTCCCCTTCCCCTACTGCATCCCTAAACCAGCCCAGTTCGTCCCCTCCCCCCACTGCACCACACAACCAGCCCAGCTCTTCCCCTCCACCCACTGCATCCCAAAACCAGTCCAACCTGTCTCTGCCTCCCTAACCTGTTCTTCCTCTCACCCATCCCTTCCTCCCACCCCAAGCCGCACCCCCAGCTACCTACTAACCTCATCCCACCTCCTTGACCTGTCCGTCTTCCCTGGACTGACCTATCCCCTCCCTACCTCCCCACCTACACTCTCTCCACCTATCTTCTTTACTCTCCATCTTCGGTCCGCCTCCCCCTCTCTCCCTATTTATTCCAGTTCCCTCTCCCCATCCCCCTCTCTGATGAAGGGTCTAGGCCCGAAACGTCAGCTTTTGTGCTCCTGAGATGCTGCTTGGCCTGCTGTGTTCATCCAGCCTCACATTTTATTATCTTGGAATTCTCCAGCATCTGCAGTTCCCATTATCTCTGGTATAAAATGGTGTCCTTTCTTATCAAGTCTTGTTTCTTATAATCCAGTTCTGATGAATGCAAGGCAAATAGCTTAGACTCCTTGTCTCCTTTTTAGCATTGTTTAAGTTCTGTACTATCAAGCAATTATTTATGTACCTTTCTCAGTCATGTTTCCTACACCATCTGAGTAAGGAACAATGTATGTATGAAACTGGGACTATCTCGCAGTGTCATAGAGGGCTGCTATCCAACTGCGTCATTTGTTTTTACCCAGCAGCAGAGCTATTGCAGTCTGATCTGCTTTTGGTGTTTAATTGTGGAGTTGTGCTGAACAGAAACAGGGAATATGGCCCACACAACTACCCACATTTTTCCTTGAATATCATAAAACATTCCAATGTGCTGTACTGAGGCTTGTAATGTTAAAACCAGTGACCACTAGCTTGGTTAAAAAGGTAGATTTAAGAAGCATTTCAAAAGAGGAGAACAAGTTGAAATTCCAGAGTTTTGGAAATGGCTGATGATACAGCCACCAATATTGGAGCAAGAACGGTTAGGTGTGCCCTAGAGGATAAGATTGGCAGAGTGCAGATATCTTAAGTGGTTGTAGAAATAGTAGAGGGTTGAGGCTTTGAAAGGATTTAAAAAACAACTGATATTCTGTGTGCTTGAAACCTCAATGTGAGCTCTTGTGTTCGCTGAGGCTGCTACTGTCTCCTTGAAGTCTAGTCTTTTGTGGAACTAGTCTCGAATCACCTAGCTAACAGTTATCCATTCTTATCTACTTCCTGTTAATGGTGACCCTGGGGAGGTGCTAAATGCTACAATATTTGCCCATTCTCATGTTGTAAATGAGCAAGGAAGATGAGACCATTCTAATAAAATTATCCCAGGTTTTGCTTGGAATGTTGTCTGGTTGTGATGCCTAAATAGAAAAGCACACTGATTCTGGAAGCAGCACATGATGGGATTAGTTTCTCTTCTGAGAAAAAAGAGCTAGCCTGACTGTTCGATAAATTAAATTCTAATAATGCATTGCTACCCATCAGATGTCCTGACTGTCTTAATAACTCAATTTAAAAGGTTTCTAGCTGTTCAGAGCTGGCATTTCCAGTGCTGGCACTTGATCATGTGGACTATTAAATATCAAGGAGCTTATTCTTCCTCTCCCTGAGCTTGCTGAGTCTGACTGGTTGTATGGACAGCGTCTTGCTTGTATCAAGACAAGGAACTCCAGTATTTAGACTGTGGGAGCTGGCAGGCTTGTTGACTGACTGTAGGGACTGTTGGAGAGAAATTCTAACATTGTCCTCATTTCAACAGTCATGAGTGAGTGAATCCTGACGGTCATTGACCACCCCTCACTTGCAGCATTCCCTCAACTTGAGCACCACATAGAGCAACCTCAGCAATTACTATTTCCCATTCAAAATTAATGCCTCTCTCTTTATTTGGTTTTTATACAAAAATACTGCGATTGCTAGGAATTTGAAACAAATTGTAGAATGCTGTAATTTCATTATGGAGAGAGCAGATAGGTTAATGTTCGAGTTGTGATCGGAGCCGGAGAGTATTATAGCCGAAAAATGTGTGGCAAGAAATGAATGTGTGGAGAAAGGGATCAGAAGCACGTCTCGGTGCTAAGGTGGAGAGGTTATTGGCAGTAGCAAATTTGTCTTAAGAATTGAAAGGTAGGATCTTCGTAAATATGACGTTTTGGCTTTTACCCTCTTCACAGCTATGAGCTGCATATGTGGGAAAATACATGTCAATTACAAGAGATAACAAGGTGTAGAGCTGGATGAACACAGCAGGCCAAGCAGTGTCAGAGGAGCAGGAAAGCTGATGTTTTGGGCCTCGACCCTACTTCAGAACAAGAGTGGGGTTGTGATGCTGGAACTAGATTACAGCTGGAGTTTGGTATACAGTTCTGGTCACTACGTTATAGAAGGACACGATTGCTGTCTTGAGAGAGTTTCTGAAAAAGCTCAACAGGTCTGGCAGCATCTGTGAAGGAAAGACAGAGTTAACCTTTTGGGTCCGGTGATTGTTCTCAGAATTTCCAAGAATATTGCTTGGTCATGAAAACTTCAGCTGTGTAAAAAATTGGAATAGCTGAAGTTTCTCTTTGCCTCCTCAGTTCTGAGGAGCAACTTCATTGTGTTGTACAAAATAGAGGGGTTTGGATGAAATGGGCAGGGAAGACCTTAGTGGAGAGGTGAGTCACTGGCGTCGCGAACTTAGGGTCGAAGGTTTTCGTCACATCCTCTAGAATCCTATGTCATCCAGAGGGTGATGGGTTTTTAGAATTTGCTGCCCAGTCTGGTGGTTGGGGCAGAAGCCCTCATCTCATTTCAAAGGAACCTGGATCTGTTTCTGAAGTTCTGGAACCTACAAGGCTACGGGCCAAGTGTTAGTGAATGGGATTAGAATGGAAAGCTATTTTCCCGAATTAATTTGGCTTGTTCAGACATGATGGACCGAGCAGCGCCTCTGTCATTTTTTCTATGGGAACATTGTTGGACATTTCCATATGATGCAAGTGACATATCTTATATCACTAGTCTCCTTTTTTTGATATAACCATACATGGAAGAGCATTTTATTAAATGAATTGTTAGCCTGTGCCTGGTGTGGGAACTAAATGCAGCAGGATGCTGGGATAGGGCCGGGAGGTTCTCGGAAGGTGTGTGGAGTCATCAAATTTCTGTCGATCCTATCAAATTTCTGAATGTTTCTGTATCTGCTGCGTTGTTTTCCGGTTGCAATTTTTTACGATGCTGATTTCCTTGAAGTAATTGACATGGGACTGTATTCTGTTGTCAGTAGTGAAGAGAATACTTGCGGTTGCTTGGATATACCGCTGCCCACAGTCTTCTCAGTGGACTTTTGCAGGGTAACTTTTAGTCTTTCAGAATCTGAAATAGTGCGGTGCCCCATACGACCTCCTGTAAAATAGATGGGTGATTGATGTTTCCTCAGGCAGCCTTCACTGGTATACTCTGATCTGAGGCTAGAATATTTCTTTCAATTGTAAAATTGTGATTAGGAAGGGGAATAGAAGGAAAAAAAAGATAGGATTAAGAGAAAACAGTAAGTCTGATGAAATCTGCCAGAATCTCCAATAATAACTAAAACTTAAAGGGGTGAGAATCCACACTTCTTAAAGTTTAATTTTCAGCGTCAGTTATTCGGCAGCAGTTGAAACTTAGCAAGTTGTTATAAATTAATTTTAACTTGAGTAAGATATAGTACAGCTGAGGAAGATATTAAGATAGTTATCCTAATATCAAGATGCATTTAAGGAGAAATTTGACAAAATAAAAGAGGGAAGTTGAGGGTAACAGGAAAAATGCCGGAAAGTGACTGTGAGGATTGATGGACCAGCCATGATCCTGTTAAAGGGGACATATTTGAGGGGCCAAACAGCTTGGTCCTGTTCCTATTTCTTGTGGCCTTATAGTTTTAAAGGGAATAGAGGGTTGCCATGGTGATTCTAGATGAAGGAAGATGGATCAATGTGAACTGTAGATCAGAAGATATAGAACCTACAGTTAAGTTGCAAAGGTGAGCCTTCAAAAAGAATTGCAGTTTTAATCTACTAGATTATACCATTATCTGCATTCTATGATTGTCTGTCTCTTTTTTAAAAATTTTTTAACTCATTCATGACATGAGGGTGTCGCTGGTCAGGCAGCATTTATTGCCCGGGGAGCGGTTGGGAGTCAACCACATTGCTGTGGGTCTGGAGTCACATGTAGGCTAGACCAGGTAAGGATGGCAGTTTCCTTCTCTAAAGGGCATTAGTGAACCAGATGGGTTTTTCTGATAATTGACAATGGATTCATGGTCATCATTAGAATGTTAATTCCAGATATTTATTGCATTCAGATTCCATCATCTGCTGTGGTGGGATTCAAACCTGGGTCCCCAGAATGTTACTTGAGTCTCTGGATTAACAGTCCAGCAATAATACTACTAGACCATTGCCTCTGCTGTGTCTCGGTGTCTCTTGCTCGCGTGGAGGCCAATGTAGGAATATTTTGTGATCCATTTGACTTCAACATCTTGCTGTTTTATGAATCCATTCCGTAATGCAGTGTACTCTTCAGGACAGAACACAGTAGATCAGGCTTGTATTGTGATCTGGATCCTTACTGTGTCGGCTGTATCCCATCCAGCTGTTGACTTCCTGTGTTCTGATGTAGTCTGATCTCTACAAAAAAAGTGCCTGTTTACAGTGAGGTTAGTTCTGTGTACGTACACTTTTTAAAATTCTGCATTTATGCCTTGCAAATGTTTGTTCCTGGAGCTAATGCCACGCAGCCATTCTGTTCCATCTAGGACTTGCCCTAAATTACAGTAATACACAAATGGATATGCTTGCAACCTCATAAACAAGATGTCATCCTCTGGGGAAATGCATGGAATCCAAATCCCAGAAGTGAAATGAGATAACTGTGCAGTTTTCAGGAAGCTAAATAATAGCAGTACGTAAATGTGATGCTGAATGTTGCTTTCTGTATGTGCTCCATTGTGTTTGCCATAATCCTGAGAACTTGGCATTTTCATGTAAAATGTCCCATCTGTTTCCGTACTGAAAGACTCTGGTGAGGCAGGTCAGTTGGTACTGTTATTGTGACACTGCAGTGCTTGTTGCAATTTTACCGTGTAACCTTGCAAAGATCACAAGCTTTATAATACTTATGGTTAATATTTCCTTTGTTTGACTAAGAGACAGAACAGAGAAGTAGGCCATTCAGCTCATTGAGTACTTTCTGCCACTCAGTGCGATTTGTGGCTGAACTAAACTCTCCACTTCACTATCTTCTCAATGGGGAGAAGGTTGTGTGAAAACCCAGAGAAGTGAGCTTGTTGCAGTCAGATGTGGGCCTTGGGAATGGTGGTGAATATTATTAATATTTAGGTAGTGTAAAAGGGAGCATTACGCTCCATCTGACTGTGCTACACCTTGATTACCTAACTAATTTTAGATCTGTCACCGTCCTCCTTGAATATAGCTGACACCACAGCCTTGCCAGCCCTCAGCAGTAAAGAATTCCGTAGATTCATCACCCTCTACCATAAACATGTGATGTCATTGTCAGATTATGTTCGCTGATCCTAGACTCTCCCAGAATGGAACACAACCTTTCCACATCTATCCTGTTACTTTCCCTAAAAAATCTTGCATGGTTCAGTAAGATTGCCTGTCATTCTTCTAGGTTCTAAATTCTGATGAGCTAGTTGTTCTATAACCAATCATCTCAGTTGTTTAAAGAAAAGTCCTTTTGGGAAGGTGCAAATCTCTGATGGACTGTAACATTTAAAAGGACACCGTTCCCAGAAATGCAGGAGGATTAACAACTGCACCAACAACTCGTGGGTACAAACTTTCTTTCATGGAGGATAATGTTCCAAGACCCATCCGTAGGAATCTAACCAACCAAAGACTGATGCTGAGCCGAAGATTAGAAATATTGGAAAGAATGAGCAAAAACTCTCCGTTCTAAGCAAGCCTTAAGAAGGATTAAGTGGAGTGGGGGTAATTTCAGCTATCACTGCAGGCACAGCTGCAGGTGGAAGTTTAAAAGAACAATGAGGGAGCTGCAAGAGGCTGAAATTGGAGAAATGGATAGGTGTGGGGCTGGAGGAAATTCAAGATGGTGAAGAGTGAGACCTTGAGAAATTTGAAAACTTCGATGAGAATTTTAAAATTCTCAGCTGTTTGGTATTTAGAGCCTGTTTTTACTTTATGAAAGACAACACAAACCTGTTGTGAGGAAGGGTCACCAGACCTGAAACGTTAACTCTGTTTCTCCTTCACAGATGCTGCCAGAACTGTTGAGCTTTTCCAGCAACTTCTGTTTTTGTTTCTGAGCCCATGTCTGTCACGAGGGCAGCGGTGGTGGACTTTTGTGTTAGGAAATAACGTCGCATGTAGATGTCCTGATAACCCCTCTATAGAGGGGAGGAAATGGCCTAGTGGTATTATCACTGGACTGTTAATCCAGAGACAGACAGCTTTCTGGGAACCTGGGTTCAAACCCCACCACGGCAGGTGGTGGAATAAGAATTCAATAAATATCTGGAATTAAGAGTCTAATGATAACCATGAATCCATTGTCAATCGTCAGAAGAACTCATCAGGTTCACTCATATCCTTACCTGGCCTGGCCTACATGTGACTCTGGACCCACAGCAATGTGGATGACACTCAAGTACCCTCTGGGCAATTAGGGCTGGGCAATAAACGTTGCCTGTCCAGTGACACCCTCATCCCAAGAATGAATAAAGGAAAAAAAACCATGGTACTTTCACAGTGGTGGAAAGTGTTAGTTTAAAAAAACTAGACAGCAGCACTAGGAGGAGAATAATGAAGAGAGCTGTCTGAAGGAAGGAACGTAAGCCTAATGGTATTTCCCTTCTTGATGAATGGAAGAGAAAACAGCAGAGCAAAGCTGAGAGAATCCCTTGTCTTTGGATGGAATGGTTCGAGAATGCGAGGTGAAAGAGTGAAGACCATTTTAGGGATAAAGGGGGAAAATATGCATTTAACTTGGACATCCTGAGATTGTCCAAGTCCTTTACAACCAATGAAACATAAAGTGTAATCAGTTGTAGGAAATTTGACGGCCATTTTATGCATAGAAAGATCTCAAACAATATGATAATGACCAGATAATGCGATCTATGATTTGTATTTGTTTGAGATATTAGCCTCAACGGGAAAGGACCACCACTGCTTCTGTTGAAATAATGTGTTTTAAATTGATGTTGTGGGGGGTGGAAATTGGGGCTTGTGTTTAATGTAATACCTGAAAGACAGCTCTTCTGTCAGTGAAATGCACCATCAGGACTACATTGCCATGTCCATCTGGATTCAGAGCTGAGGTCTTGGAATGGAACTTAAACCTTGAATCTTCTAGTAAGAATTGTTGTTCTGCCATGTTCTATATCTTTGGAGGCTACTGAAGTCTCAAAATCATTAAATAGGGAGCCAGTGGTTGTATGGAATGACTGGATAAATGAGGACTAAGTGGGACTTAGAGTGTCAGGTAAGAAGTGGTGTTTTGGAAAAGTTGAAGTTTCTGTAGAAGGGAACTTGGGTAACTGAGGGCACAGGAGGCTGCAAAGTGTGAATATGAAATTTTCATATAACGAGTAGTAAGGACAAGAAAGGAAATAGTTGATGATTGTTTAATTGATTCACGGTCTGAATAAATGAAAGGAGAACAGCTGGAACTGAGAAGAGAACATTTCGACTGTTATAGTTAATGAACTCTCTGCATGAAGGAAGTCTGTTTGATCAGCCTGGTTAGATTCTCCTGGAAGTAAGAGTGGACTTGGGCAATCCCATTCAAGTGGTAGTCAGCAGACTCACTGGCTGAAGCTCAACGATGGCTGAATGACCACTTAGTGCTTGTCGAACTTGGATGGACGGTCAGTGTCTTGATTTCAGGAGTTCTGCTGACAGTCTTTTGAGAGTTGAACAGAACTACTTCAGTGAAGACTATCACATCTCAATCTCAGTATAGTGGGAAGTCCTGAAGGAGGGTAAACAAATAGGATAGTGTGCTTGGATTTTGGGAAAAATACAGGCAGCAAAAAGCTGTCTATTTCATTTCTTTTTCCCCAAAGTTTGGCCTATTGGCTTTGTAATCACTGAAAGTGGTTGATTCCTTAACTGCTGCTTGTTTTAATTTTTGTTTGAGATTGTGAAATTTGAGCCTGAATGTAGTTTTTAAATTATAGCAGGGAAAGCTCATTCATGACCTTGAGAGTTTTGCAATAATTCAGATGATTGAAACTGTTCAGAATATTGCAGCAGTCAGTAAAGAGGAATGTAATCGAACAGGAAATACATTGTGAATGGAGCAATTTCATTGTAATACTGACCGAATCACACAAGTAAATAGTAAACTGTCTTAATGTGTGGAGCTTTCCACAGGTTGAGGCTGCTGTGTAAGCTTGGATTATTTTTTCCCGCAATGGCTTCACCGCCAGTGGGTGTAACTTCAGCTTTCTAGGCCTTAAATCCAATAATTCCCTCCATAATCCTCTGCGTTATTGTTTACTGTTTGCCCCTCCTTTTCAAGCCTTCCTTTAAATTTGGCCTCCTTTTTGACCAAGCATGAGGCCACTTGTCCGAATGTCTTGTGACTCTTTTTAAATTTTGTTATGTAAGATATGCCTCATTATGTTAAACACTCTCAAAGTGCTACTTAGCAATTTTTAAATCTCTAAAGTCAGATTTCTGCTAAGTTGATATGTAAGTTCTTAATCAATCAAGTAAGGTGTTCTGAAGCTGAACTAACCATTAATACCTCAGATAATAGGAACTGCAGATGCTGGAGAATCTGAGATAACAAGGTGTAGAGCTGGATGAACACAGCAGGCCAAGCAGCATCAGAGGAGGAGGAAAGCTGACGTTTCTGAAGAAGGGTCTAGGCCCAAAATGACAGCTTTCCTGCTCCTCTGCTTGGCCTGCTGTGTTCATCCAGCTCTACACCTTGTCATCACTTACACCTTCCCTGCCCACTTATGTGATCTTTACCTTGTTGTGGTTTCTCCATTGGTTCCTGCCAAATCAACCTGGAAATATAGAACATTTTAAGTCCAAGAAGTCTTAAGTTTCAAATAAGAATAATTGACATTTTATAATTTGTACCAAATATTCAACAACGGAAGGGTCTAGGCCCGAAACGTCAGCTTTCCTGCTCCTCTGCTGCTTGGCCTGCTGTGTTCATCCAGCTCTACACCTTGTTATCATTAATACCTAAGTATTGGGACAGTTGCTACCTCTGGTCCAAAACCACCGATTCCATTCCCCTTTCTTGCAGCCGTCTTCAGGTTGAGCCAGATTGGTTGTTTGTTTGTGACCCTTGTGTCCTACTTGACCCAAAGATGAGCTTTGTGTAGCTTGGCCTTGCCTCAGTTCAGCTGCAGTTGAAAACCTCATCAATGTCTTTGTTACCTCCCAGACTTGATTCCTTTCCACCTCCTTTCCACCTTCTCTCTATAAAACTGAGTTTGGATAACAGAAACAGAATTTGCTGGCAAAGCTCAGAAGTCTGGCGGTTCTGAATCAAAAATCAGTTAAAGTTTCAGGGCCAGTGAACCTTCCTCAGTGTATTCTGAGGAAGAGTCACTGGACCCAAAAAGTTAACTCTGATTTTTTTTTTCTCTTCACAGATGCTGCCAGTCCTCGTGAGCTTTGTCAGCAACTTCTGGTTTTGTTCCTGATTTACAACATGTGCAGTTTTTTCAGGTTTTTATTGAGTTTGGATAACGTTAAGCTCATTTGCCCGTTCTGTGTTCACTGACCTACCTTGGCTCCAGGGTCAACAATGCTTCGGTTTTAAAATTTAATGGTTTTATTTCAGAACCCTCACCAGTTCATTCCTTTCCTAAGTTCCTCTAGCCGCAGAACTGAGACATATATCTGCACTCCTTTAACACTGGCCTCTTCAGCATCTCTGATTTTAATTGCACTCTAGTTTGTCATGTCTTTAGGTGCCATACAGGGTCTCAGCCTCTGGAATTCCCTCCCCAAACTCAGGAACAGCCTATTTGAGCAAGCTTTTTCTATTCAAATTGAATGGGACCTTATGTGGCTTGCAGTCAAATTTTGTTTGATCATGCCTCTTGGGACATTTTAGTAGAATGTACATTTCAACTGTAAATCACGACTTTGTCCTATTGAACCAAGAAGTAAATTTCAAACCCCACGTTTGCTGGGGAACACTTGCTGTAAAGACTAACCTCTGAAGAATAGAACTCTCGTTTTTGTTTTCTCATATCGTAGTAAAAGATTGCCTTTGCCCTTGTGAGAGGATGGAAAATTTGCTGAGGAAGATGAGCATGAGGGTTGATGTGTGAACTCATTTAGTCCGTTACATGAAAATATTGTTCCCTAGTCATGGCTGTTAAGTTCCGTCAACAGCCATCCATTTCAGATTGATTATTTAAATATCAGAATTGTTAGCCAATCTTCATTTGGACTGTGCTCAGCCATTAACCACAGCAATACTAGCATTGTATGCTGCAAGAACTGTAGTAGGTTTCAACATCTTCTGGTGCCCTAGGTGTGGAGGCAAGTCTTTTTATTAGACTGTAAAGTGTCTGTCATTAGCTGGCTTCCTCCAGTTAAGTGTTTAGGGAGGAGCCTCTCAGTGATGTTATAGTATTGTTTTATTTGAGTAGATTGCTGGCTAAATGAGACCAATTGTAATGTAAAATGGTCACCCAAAATGTAACGCTGTTCACTGAATGAAGCTGGTTTTCATTCTTCTCTGATAATAAAATGTGAGGCTGGATGAACACAGCAGGCCAAGCAGCATCTCAGGAGCACAAAAGCTGACGTTTCGGGCCTAGACCCTACATCAGAGAGGGGGATGGGGGGAAGGAACTGGAATAAATAGGGAGAGAGGGGGAGGCGGACCGAAGATGGAGAGTAAAGAAGATAGGTGGAGAGAGTGTAGGTGGGGAGGTAGGGAGGGGATAGGTCAGTCCAGGGAAGACGGACAGGTCAAGGAGGTGGGATGAGGTTAGTAGGTAGCGGGGGGTGCGGCTTGGGGTGGGAGGAAGGGATGGGTGAGAGGAAGAACCGGTTAGGGAGGCAGAGACCGGTTGGACTGGTTTTGGGATGCAGTGGGTGGGGGGGAAGAGCTGGGCTGGTTGTGTGGTGCAGTGGGGGGAGGGGACGAACTGGGCTGGTTGAGGGATGCATTAGGGGAAGGGGAGATTTTGAAACTGGTGAAGTCCACATTGATACCATATGGCTGCAGGGTTCCCAGGCGGAATATGAGTTGCTGTTCCTGCAACCTTCGGGTGGCATCATTGTGGCACTGCAGGAGGCCCATGATGGACATGTCATCAAGAGAATGGGAGGGGGAGTGGAAATGGTTTGCGACTGGGAGGTGCAGTTGTTTTTTGCGAACTGAGCGGAGGTGTTCTGCAAAGCGGTCCCCAAGCCTCCGCGTACCCGGTGCGGCTTCCTCTACATTGGGGAAACCAAGCGGAGGCTTGGGGACCGCTTTGCAGAACACCTCCGCTCAGTTCGCAACAAACAACTGCACCTCCCAGTCGCAAACCATTTCCACTCCCCCTCCCATTCTCTTGATGACATGTCCATCATGGGCCTCCTGCAGTGCCACAATGATGCCACCCGAAGGTTGCAGGAACAGCAACTCATATTCCGCCTGGGAACCCTGCAGCCATATGGTATCAATGTGGACTTCACCAGTTTCAAAATCTCCCCTTCCCCTAATGCATCCCTCAACCAGCCCAGTTCGTCCCCTCCCCCCACTGCACCACACAACCAGCCCAGCTCTTCCCCCCCACCCACTGCATCCCAAAACCAGTCCAACCTGTCTCTGCCTCCCTAACCGGTTCTTCCTCTCACCCATCCCTTCCTCCCACCCCAAGCCGCACCCCCCGCTACCTACTAACCTCATCCCACCTCCTTGACCTGTCCGTCTTCCCTGGACTGACCTATCCCCTCCCTACCTCCCCACCTACACTCTCTCCACCTATCTTCTTTACTCTCCATCTTCGGTCCGCCTCCCCCTCTCTCCCTATTTATTCCAGTTCCCTCCCCCCATCCCCCTCTCTGATGTAGGGTCTAGGCCCGAAACGTCAGCTTTTGTGCTCCTGAGATGCTGCTTGGCCTGCTGTGTTCATCCAGCCTCACATTTTATTATCTTGGAATCTCCAGCATCTGCAGTTCCCATTATCTCTCTTTCATTCTTCTCTGTCAACTTTGGCTCCAATGTAGCCTCCGGTTACCATCATGTGAGCAATTTGTCCCCCCCCCCCCAGTGTTTTCGAGTATATTTGAAGATGTTGTCCTTGTGCACATGTCTGTGCCCCTGATATGCTCAGCTGTGAGAGGCAGCCCATTGTCAGAAGGTTGTAGGCTCAAGTTCCCTTTGCAGAGATGATTATCTAAGCTGAAATGCTGGTGTAATAGCAAGGAGCAGCTAACACCTTTCAGATAGTACATGGAATGGTGGAATGGTTCTCCTTTCGTGTGAACATAGAAGTTTCCATGCATTACTCAAAATAGCATGGTAGTGGGGGAGGACTGTGTTCTTCCAGCATATAACTACTATGATGAGACATTCAGTTCAGCTGGGGAGATAGTTGGACAATTTTCACATGCTGTCTGGATGTGAAGGAGAAATTAAAAGTTTATATACTTGAGTTCAATCCCACTAAACCTATGCGTGTGGCTGGAAGGCTTTCTAACTTGAACAAGATACGAAGTGACATTTTCTTCTTGCAAGAATTAGAGTTAAGAGTTAGAATTTTGAGAAATAACAAGTTTAGTCAGAACCTATTGGTAGAAGGTTCATGCCTCTTCTTAGGAATTGTATTTATTTAAGCCACACCCTCAAGGATAGATTTTCTCCCTCATTTCTCTCAGCCCTCACCTCCATTTGGGCCATGATTTTTATCTATCTTGTCCCAATTACATCCTGTGATCTCTTGACCTAACTCTTATTGTAACAGTTGAATATCTGGCTCTGGCTGACCAGGTGTCGACAGTGGGACTTGAATGCTTTGTATGCTTTAAGGGAACACACATCTTAATGATCGCAGCAGTTTCCCGGGTATGAGTCATTCGCTCACTTTGTGCCACTGTGCAGTGAGGTGGTACGAGAAGCTCTGTGCAACCCATCTTCATCTCCAGGTGAGAGGTTCCCTACTATGCTGTTGTGTTGGATATAATTCCAAGTTGATGCATTCTTGTGGTCAAACTGTGACTGCCCACCTTTGTTGGACCAGAAGGACGCTGTTGTCTATGTTGTGACCACGTGGAGCTGCCATGGGTTTGTGTAAATTCAGGTTGGGGCTGTGGGCAGAGAGGGGTTCAGGTACCAGAACTGAAATTAAACTAGCCATGGATTATACAAAAATGGAATTTGATAGAGATGTGACTAATTTTTAATCAATTGCTCTGCTTCTGCAGCAGGCACCACATGCGCTTGCCATGTGTCTGTTAAACCTTTTTAGGTCTGGTACTGTTTGAAGCCGTTTGAGTTGTGCTGTGAGAGAAGTTGGACTTGCACCTTGGCCGACTCGAGAGGACTGACTCGGGAGAGGAGTGAAATAATGAAAAGATTGCAGTGAATGTGTTAGGAAGAAGAGATACAAATCTCCTTCACCTAGGTGGACTCGGGTCTACAGGTTAATGTCGTCTTTATTCGAAGAACCTCAGCAAGTCTGTCTTGCTCTGGCTAAACAGCTCATCCTGTCCAGCTCTGTTCCATCCCTGTTTGATGCCTGCAGAAAACTATCAACTACTAAACCCCTGCGATCACTGCACACGTTGTTTACATTCTGTTCTTGTACAAGAAATAGAAATCTTTCATCTTAGGCCTTTCCCTTCTTTATCTATCCTTCTTGCGCTCTAATCTGCTCCCAAGGCTGATATAATCCACTTAAGGTATACAAGTCTTCACAAGTCATTTCTGCTGAAATGGGCTCTTGTGTGTTCAAGGTTCATGGCCTGCTAAAATGTGCGTTTACAATACCAACTTCTAAATAATGTCAGAGTTATATGCTCCAGTTCCAATAATTTTTTATGAAACCTTACTTAATTCCCATTCCATTTCTGATCTGTTTTGCTGTGGCTGCTTTTAAATCTGAATAAACCACCCCTCTGGCTGGTTCTTATTTCTGAATTTTGTTACATTACTGTATCCACTTCTTGGTACATCTGCCAGTTGCTGGCTCATTCTGTTTTCCCTGTGCATCCAGATCCTCCTGTCATTTTGCTGTATCTTCTTTGATGTTAAGAATCTGGCCACTGTGTAGCTGTGTTTATCGACCTGGCCATGTTGTAATGACATGTCTTTTGATGCAGGTGGAATGTGAACCTGGGTGTGGGGATGCTACTCCTAGCTCCTAGATCCTGGATGGTAATTTTTGAGAGGAACAATCCTGTGCGAGTGTCTTTGGCGCACAGTCAATCCAGAATATTTCACCTCTGTCTCCTACCATCTTGACAAGCTGAATTTTATTTCATTTGGAGTTGGTGGGGGTCATGCTCTGGTGGGCAAGAAACAAGTAAATTTTGACAGTTTTCAGCTGTAACTCTGGAGTCGCCTTGACTTGAACTTGAGCATTTTTCTCCAATTTTCTTATCTCTCAACCAAATGTAATCCACTGATAACTGGAACGTGTTATAAATAGGCAGAAATCCTGGGATATTGCAGGAATATGGTTTTGATGTAAATGAACAGCTGTGATCTAGAATAGCAGTGTGAGGTTGAAGGGTCGAATGGCCGCCTCTCTTCATTGGAAGACAAATAATTAGCAAATATTTTTCTTCGCACCACCTCCTAGTGCAGTCACAGATTTTTCTTGTGGTTGAAGCAGTTTGCTGGGTTCTGATACCTAGGTTGGAAGAAACTGACAGCCCTCCTGTGGCGCAGTGGTAATGTCCCTACGCATGGATCAGGAGACCCAGTTTAAGTCTCACCTGCTCTGAACAGGTGATTTAGAAAATAAATGGTGCTACTTCTGTGATCCATTTGTCGCTTCTGATAAGTCTCCTTTCAGACTTCTCCTCTTGATGATATTGGGGAGCTTTGGCATTACCAATAGTGTGTGTAATATGTAAAAACCCGTATGGCCTTCTGCAGAGAGTCTGGTCTTCGACCAAGCTGGTAGTTTAGGAAACAAAGGAGGTAAAAATGAGGAGTGAGTAAGCCGTAGGTAGCTAACGTTAAACTTGAAAGTAAAAGCATGTAGATTGTGGGGGAAGAGGGCAATTGAGAAAGGTGAGATGTTCCACTAGATCTTGGAGATCATTAATTGCAGTTGGAAAAGTGCCATAGATACGATTTCAACTTTGTAACAGGAAGGGATTGGAAAATTTGCAGTTTGAGAAGAGCAAGTTAACTCTGATTACCCAATACAGTGTAAACAAAATAGGCAGGATGAATTTTCTAAAAGAGTTCTGGTTGAAAGCTGTTACTGCAGGCCAAGTAGCCGGTTAGATGATGTGTTTCCAATGGCCATGAGCCGTTGGTTGCATGAAGCACCTCTGACTATTATACTTTTGGCTAACTTTGGCCTTTTTATAAAGTGTTAAATAACAGTGAAAGTTATGTGTACACCCTCAAATGTCCATTAACTTTGATTTAAAATGCCTACTGTAAAATGTTACGGGCATGAGAACTGAGGTGAAGGGATTAAAACATTCTTGATGAAAGCTGTATACAGGGCAGCTTCAAGACTGATGGAATTTGAAATCCTGCAGTGTAATCCTGATCTCTGAGATAGTACATCCGTTGACAGACAGCGATGGTAGCACATGAACTGGAGGCTGCAGCATCTCAGCAACATAACTCTCTAAGATAGCTCATTTATCTGCCTCATCTGGTTTCCAGTGCAACATTTTGCAGTGATAAAGTGCTCTAGGATTATACCTTATCCCATGTCCACACCCTGACAAGTGGAGGACATCCATCAACTAAATAAAAGACCCCATCACCCTTGTGCAAATTCTATTCCCCCTCCATGTTTATATCGAGCCAACCTGTTTGCATCCAATACATCTGGAGTACTGGTGAGCAGTTTTGTGCCCCTTATTTAAGGAAAGATACTATTTCATTGGAAGCAGTTCCGAGAATATTCATGAGGATAATCATTGGTATGGAAGGGTTGCCTTATGAGCAAAGGCTAAACAGGTTGGGACTTTGGAAGATTTTGAGGTGATCTCATTGAAATATATAAGATTCTCAAGGGACTTGATGGGGTAAATGCTGAATGGATGATGTCCATCATGGGATAGTCTAGAACCAGCGGGCATAGTCACAGAGTTAAGGGACAACAATTTAAGACAGGTGAGGAGGGATTTCGTCTCTGAATGTTGGATGTCTTTGGAATTCCTTAGTGCCCTTGGGTATGTGTTAAGGCTGAGACAGATTGATTCTTGATCAGTCCGGGAATTGAGCATTACAGAAAAACACACCAGTCGGATTCGGCATGATCCTGTTGTGTGGTTGAACAGACTTGAAGGATCAAATGGCCTACTCCTGTTCCTAGTTTTTGTGGTCTTAATTTGACCCAGTGCTGACCTTGGTTGACCCTGTTATCTCCGTTACAAAGTCCGCTTGCTTCCAAATCGAGTCGTCTTTTTTGTTTCTGCAACACTCACCCATACCTTTTTGCCAATGCTGCCCTGACCAGTGTTGCATTTTCCGTTCTCCATTACTTTAGCTCATAAACACATCGTAAATTGCAGCCAGATTCCTGTCATTCATTCATCCTTTGCTCCCTGGCCTCCTTTAACTACTGGTCTTCTGACACCTTTTCTAGAATTCTTACTCTTGTGTTCAAATCCTTCATGGCTTAGCCTGACTGTAATATGCTGTAGCCACCTTCTAAGAAATGTTCCGCACTTCCTAACTAGGCCCTAAGACATCCAGCAATCCCTTTGTTTTTACGTTGATTGGGCCTTCAGCTATGCTACGTTTAAGCTGTGGAATTCCAACACTAAATCTCTCCATTTTGTTTCGCTCAGATGCTCTTTGAAACTTTAGCTCTTTGATCAAAGTTTACATTTAAGAACACAGCTCGCTACCACCATCTTGGATGGGGAATATATGCTGGCCCAGCCAGAGGTGGAAAGATCCCATGAAAGTGTAAAAATATTTCTCTTCTCATCTCCTTAAATAATGTCAGATCTTGTTTCTCATACTCCTGTGAAGTGTGCCGGGCTTGTTTGACTATATTTTATATATGTAATGTGAAGCTTTCAGTTAGGCTATCTAGGATCTCCTTTAGCTCAATGGAAATTTTTCTCACTACCTTTCGATGAAGTCCGTTTGATTTTTTTTTCTATTCCAAGGCACTACATAACTATAAGCTGCCATTTAAAATGTGACCCACTTCAATATATTGTCTTCAAGTCACTATAATTCCCATGTGTTTGAGTAATAACTTTTTTTAAAGTCGTCTTGTCACTCAGATTCTTGACGTTTCACTGGTACTTATTAACTTTTGAAATAACTTTAGTTTGTTATGATGTCGTATCTGCTTATAAACATCAACTATGTGATGTATAAAATATCTGTAGGAAGAAAAACTGAGTTAATGTTTAGCATTGAATATGGCTTTTCAGAATTTTACTTTTACTTTTGATTTTACTTCAGTTTTCTAGCATCCAATGTTTTGTGTTTTTAAATTAATAATTTTGATTCAAAGGGATAATAAATAACTGTAACACAACCTTCTTTTTTGCTAGATAAGCTTCCTACATTTGTCAAATTGTAGTATAATTTGTAATAGAAGAACAAAATGCCTGTCTGAAGTGTTCAGGCCAGTTTGAATATCAATGAGGAAAGAGATTGACTGAATGTGTTGCTCAATTTTAAAGCTGATTTGACTTGAATCGATGGGGTTGAATGACTTCTGTCTATGCTTTAAGTGACTCAATGCTGAAAGCTGTCTGTCACACCTGTCCTAGGTAGTGTGACTTTTATATTTGTTTCTGAGATATGGGCATCAGTGGGAAGGCCAATATTTATTGCCAATCTCTTTATTACCCTCGCGGATTGTTGAAGAAATTAAGAAACGCTAGCACATTCTTTAGTCATGATTAGATATTCAAGACTGGGATGTCTGTTCATCTGCCCAGTTACCCTGTGTCCCTTCATATTTGCTGGAGTCTACTGTTTTCAAGCTGAAATAGGTCTGAATCTGTTGTGTTTAGGGAAGGAAGTCTGCAGCCCTTGCCTGGCCTGGCCTACATATGACTGCAGACCCACAGCAATGTGGCTCTTTATTGTCTATCCCTAATTACCCAGAGGATAGGTAGTGTTGCCCCACTGGTGATACATGCATTCCCAGGAACAAATTGAAAGAAAATCCTCCAAACTAGCCTTCACTTAGAGTAGAGATAGTAGTGTCTCCAAAATGCCTGGGTGATGCAACTCGGTAGGATTTATTCCGTTTGCAACAAGCTCAAGAGTTCGATATCTAGGACTTCACATGCTTTGCATTTGTGGAGGGAATGTTTTCAATATTTTGGTTACATTTACTGCCATATTCTGGTAACAAAACTTCAACAAAAATAGACTTGAAATTGAGGCTACGCCAATGACACTATTACTTTTGCATTAAAATATAAACCTTGTTTGCATAATTTTTCTTTCTTTCACTCTTGGGATGCATGCTGCCGTTTATTGCCCTGAGGATCTGGACATTGATGTGGGTCTGAAATCACATGTAGGCCAGGTCAACATGGCGGAATTCCTTGCCCCCTGTTGATGAACACAATGTGTTTTTACACCAATCGATCATGGTTACAGGGTCACCATTGGGCTAGCTTTTAATTCCAGTTTTCATTGAATTCACCTTTTACCAGGGAAACAAATAGTGGCACATATCTCAGGAATGACTGAAAATTTCTGCAAACAAGGTTTATTTTAATGTGAAGGTAATAGTGTCAATGAGATGCTGTGGTTTTTGCCCTCAATCTCAAGTTTATTTTTAGGGAATTTTTTCTCATAATGTGGCAGTAAATGTAAATAAAATATTGAATACCCTCTGCCCACCACCCAAGAGCATTAGCCTGTGGTTCTGGATTACTTGTCCACTGACATTGCTGTGATATTACTGCCTACCCTTATGTTTGTCTGATATCAACTTTCCCTACTTCGAAGGGAAACTGGTTCAGTATCTGATACTCAGTATGGAGCAGGAGAGTATTGACATTAATGACTGGTAGTGAACTTCTCATAATCATTCAGCGTGGTAACAACAAGCCCATTAAGCTGCATCATACTTAAAGTTACAAAGATGATGAGGCACCGTGGCAGCAGGGGAGGAAATGAAGGGAAGTGAATGCTGCACTCCAGATCCCACTATCTCATGGGAACATAGTGAAAGCATTTTCCCTTCTCTCTAACCACTGCATTTGCAGAGAAAAGTATAAGCTTCACATTAGACATATGCAAGAAAGTAGATTAAGTATGACCTTAAAGAGAGAGGCTTCAATGCACCTTGTTGCAGTATTTAATTGAGATCTTTTATTATTAAATAAGCCGCAACTTCCTTCATGGAGGTGAAAGAGAATAAACTGCTCAGAGGCAAATGTGGAAATAGCCAAGCTTTTGATCATGCCACATACTAAAGTAAAATGGATTTACTTTTAGTTAAATAGCTTAGTGTTCAAGAATCCATTAAAAAAATGCGATTCTCAAAATCTGCCTCATCAGGCTACATTGTATTGAATCTCATTTTAAAAACAGGAAATGCTGGATAAACTCCGGCAGGCTTAACAGCATCTGTTGAGCAAGAAACAGAGTTAATGTTTTGAGTTCAGTATGACTTCTTTCTGAATTAAAAGGATCTGGACAATGGTGTTTATTTTTAATAATGTTGATAATGGAGGTGGTGAAGTAAGTGGAACAGATTGTGAGAATGCCCAGTGCCAAAGGTGAAGGCGGTGATAATAGTGGTAAAGGAGTCATAGATATGTAAGATAGGTGTAACTGTTAGGTGTGAAATTAGTATAAACTAGTTTTGTTGCACTGCAAGCACTTGCGTGTAGCTGATAAGTCTTGCTGACTAAAAGCTAATATTAACAGTAAGCTGCTTTCATAGAGCAATTATAAATCTACATATGACGACAGTGGCTAACTTTGCTGTATGTCCTGAATTTTTAGGGTTTTGATTTATTTGTTGTTACAATTAATTACGGTGAAGAGCTGAATTTGTGAGCAGACAGGCAGACCATTGTAAGCATGGAGATACAGATCATAGTGAGAAAAGAAAACTTGGACAGAGTAAGGCATACAGGTTACACTGTACAGGGTATACGTAAGGCAAAATTGACATTAACAAGATCAACATGATTTGAAGTTGGAGGGTCCATTCATCAGTCTGATAACAGAAGCTGTTCTTAAATCTGCTGGTGCATGTGTTCAAGCTTCTATCTTCTGCCTGACTGATGTAGACAGCATTACTGGGAGAGGTCTTTGACATTCGCAGCCTTTCTGCGGCAGTGCGATGTGTAACTGGAGACCATGGATGGGAGATTGGTCTCCATGATGGTCCAGGCTGTGCACACCACCTTCTGTAGTTTCTTATGGTCCTAGGCAGAGCAGTTGCCATACCGGGCCATTAAGCACTTGGACAGTATGCTTTCAGTGGTTTTGAGCCTGACCCAATAGTTTACTCTTCAGTCAGTCTTGTCCTATACTGTGAACTAAAATGTTACATGGACATTATGTACTTGTAGTAAAAGCACATCTTTTTGCAATTGTGTGTTCATCACTGCTGGTTAACCAGACTTCCACTTGTATTTTAAAAAACCTGAAAGAACTGTGGATGCTGGAAATCAAACAAAAACGGAATTTGCTAGAAGAACACATGCTGTCAAACCTGTTGAGCTTTTTCAACAATTTCTGTTTTTGTATCCTCTGTATTTTTCTGAGAGACATTAAATCTGGAAACTCAGATCAAACAGTTAAGATATCTTGAATTTGGGGTGGAGGGGGATTTTCTCTCTGAGCTGATGTGCTGAAAACTGTTTTTGGAAAATGTCAAAAAGAAGCAGTCAGGTGAAATGCCCAGACTTCATGCTGCTCCTCTCCGTATTTAACCCTGATGTGAGTTTCTGATCTCACACCCACCCAGCTTAAAGATCATCCTACTCTGCCCACTCATCTACCACTGAATTGATTAGCCATGGTTTTGTTACCTTTTAGACCATAACATTCCTTTGCTTTCCTGACTAGCCATCCATCTCTCAGCCAGCATGGCCTTTGGTATTTTGATTGACACCTAGGTACTAATCACCCTACATTGGTTCCAGATCCAGTAACATCTCAGTTCTGAAGTTAATAACCTTACTTTCAAATCCCTCCAATGCCTTGCCTCTTCCTATCTTCCCACGTGATTCCAGGGCCCCTCAACATCTCCAATTCTGGCTTCCCTCTTATCCCTGATTTTAATAGCTCCATTGTTGGTCAAGCCTTCACCCAGAGGGCTTAAACTCTGGAATTACTTTGCTAAACCTCTCCATTTCTCTGTGTGTGCCAAATTTTGTCAAGCGTTCTTTCAGAGTCATCTGTCCTATTATGCACTGGTCTCTGCTGTGTTAAAGGCGCCGTGCATGTGAAAGTTACTCTGTGGTTATCCAGTTCATCAGTCAGCGACCTTGAGACTGTTGAGAAAAATTTAGCAAAAGCATCCCTTCCAACCTGTGCCCAGTAACTTTCTCAGCAGGGATTTCATCTACAGCATTTCAACAGGTAGGAAACACTTTTTGTTGTGGCTTTACTGTTGCAATACTGTAACTCCCTTAACCACAAATGCTCTGTGCTAGATCTGGAGACGTATCAAAACCTTGTGGTAGCTGAAACCCAGACTGTTCTGAATGCTCCTGATGAGTAACTGTAAGCTATGCCAATGAGAAACATTTGAAACTGGTAGAGGCATTGTTGTGCAAGATATGTTGTTGTACTCTATCTTAACCCTTGCAGAAAAATCTGTTCCCTCTTCTGCTGTTCCCTTACCCCCTGCTTCTCCTTTTTTGTCTCCCTCTCTCTTCCCTTCACCCCATTTATTTCACTTGAACCACACGCCCTCTATTCAAGATTATTTAGCTGAAATTATTCAATGCTGTTTAGAATTTTTGAGGGAGGGGCTGAAGGAAGAACTCTCATTAGTTGACCCACAGTGTACCGGTTGCTTCAGGGAGATGTCTCTGTAATATGCCCATGATCAGGAGCTCTGAATCAATATTTCTGAACTCTGTTCTTGTGGAGTAAGGCTCTTGTGGTCGACTGTTGCACTATCAAAAGGGACAAATGCTAATAATGCACTTTCAAATGAGTCAACACAGTGTGGAGCTGGAGGAACACAGCAGGCCAGGAGCATCCGAGGAGCAGGAAAGTTGATGTTTCGCCTCCGGGGCTCCTCTTCAGAAATAGGGAGGGGGAAGGGAGCTGGAGAAGGTAGGTAGGATAGTGATAGGTGAGAGCAGGTAGGGAGTGGTGGGGTTTAGTCAGTGGGATGGGTAGGGTGGACCGGTGCGAGAGAAGATGGACAGGTGGTGTCACGTCGAGAAGGCGGGAATGAGGGGGAGGGTTGGGCATGGAATGAGGCTGGGGTGGGGAGATTTTAAAACCGGTGAGTTCTGTTTTTAGGCCATCAGGCTGTAGGCTCTGAGGCGTAATATGAGGCGCTACTCCAGTTTGCGGATGGTGTCATTGTGACACTGGAGGAAGCCCAGGATGGACGTGTCACAGTGCGGCAGGGAGTTAAAATGGTTGGTGACTGGAAGGTATTGTTTGTCGTGTACAGAATGCAGATGCTCTATGAAATGATCTCCATGTTCACACTTGGTCTCACCAATGTGGCTTCCTCTACGTCGGGAGCAGCGGATTCAGTAGACCAAATTGACAGATGCACAGGTGATCCCCTGTTTGATGTGGAGGGTTTGCTTTGGGCCTTGAATGGAGTTGAGGGGGAGGTGTCAGGGCAGATGTAGCACTTCTGCAGTTTGGGGTTAATGGAGAATGTGGAGTGGAAGGGGGAGTCACAGTGAGCAGCAGAAGTGGTGGAGAATGATAGCTGGATGCAGAGGTTAGTGGGGTGGTAGTGAGGACAAGGGGGATTCTGTCTTTATTTTTGTTGGGGGGAGGGGGTGTTTGAGGGCATTTTTGATTACTGGAGGGAAAAGTTGCGGTCCTTGAAATAGGAGAACATCTGGGATGTTCAGGAGTGGAACGCTCCATCTTGGGAGCAGATGCAGACCAGAAATGGGGAGGCCTTTCACCAGTTTTAAAATCTCCCCACCCCCTACTCCTCTGGCCTCATCCCATGACCATCCCTGCCTCCTTGACCTGACACAACCTGTCCATTCTTCTCTCCCACCCACCACCCCTCCCACCTCAATGACCAATTCCCACCACTACCTACCTGCACTCACCTATCGCCATCCCACTTACCTTCCCCAGCCTCATCCCTCTATTTATTTACTATTTCCCAGCTCTCTTCCCCCTCCCTATTTCTGAAGAAGGCTCCCGACACTAAACGTCAACTCTCGCACTCCTCTGCTGCTGGCCTGCTCTGTTCCTCCTGCTCCACACTGTGTTGTCTCTGATTCCAGCACCTGCAGTACTTGCTACCCCTATGATATGAGTAATGGTTTTGGGAAGTTGTGCATTGGTATGTGATGGGATGGCAAAAATTTACTACAGGAATCCTCGCAGAGGTTTATTACAGTGTTGGTACTAAATATTGCTAATTTTCCTTTTCAAAATGACCAGTAATTTTATTTAAAAAGATCATTCATGGCCCTTTGGCTGAGCTGGCTTCATTTAACTTCTCACAAACTGCAAAACTGTCTTAGGAATTCATGGTAGCGTTGATAAAGTTTGTGTTTTCTAACGATGGAAAGCACATGATCACTTGCCAGGGATGCCTGGTCACAACCTGCTGTCTGTATCATCTTGTTACTGAATCCTGCCACCTCTGTACACTTGTCATAGTTGCAATCTCTGCAGGATCAGTAATCTAACTGCTTCATATGAGGGAAATTTAAAACAAGTCTTATTTTAAAAGTGGTCTGGTTTAGTCACAGAATGTTTGTTCCTTCTGTTCCAGGTGGCTGCTGTGGATCAGATCAGAAGCAGTATGTCATTGGAGGATGGGCCTGGGCTTGGTGGTGCGTCTCTCAGACACAGAGGTGAGGCACTCAAACAACAAAAAAAACCACCCCACAATCTTCCTGTGTCTCAACCTCCGCTTTACCCAATCATATTTAGAAATTGATGTCTTTGGTAATTTTCCATTTAAGATATAAAGAGGGTGATGCACGAAAGGTGGATTGATGGTGATTGTGTGTTCTGTCAAACAATATTTAACGGGTCATGAGATGGCAGGAAGTCGAATTAAACTTAAGCAAATGATTGCGTCCCAAGTAAGGACAATGGGCAGAGTGGTTGGGGATTCCCGCAATGGTTCAATGATGGTAGGAGTAAGATGAGGGCAGATTGACTGCACAGCATGATTTTACACATTACAATGTGGCTCTAACCATATGTCTTTGTTGTCACCTTTTATTTTGGAATATGTGTGTATTCCTCCTTGAAAGGAATGTGACTATACTTAAATGAATTTTATTTTCCAAAACTTCTATGAGATATTCACATCCAAGTAAAGTTTTTGTTCATTTCCAAGTGAACGATATATCCTGAAGGTCTGGGAAAAGCCTTTGGTTCTGGCCTTTCCCTCCATTTTTTTTTTTCTGTAGCACAGTAGTCTTAGTTGCAAATTGAATTTTAATTTTTTGATGCTATGCCAATGCTGTAGACTTTCTCCCATCATCAAGATGTGTATAACATTGAGCCTGCTAATGTTTACAAAAATACCACAAGACCATTGCTGCAATGTGCAGAAAGCCAATTCATCGCCATGTGAAGTTTAGGAACTAATTTAACTTGCACGCATTACTCAAATCCCTTTGTTATGTTTAGAAAGAACGGCCACACCATCTATGGAATTCTGTACAGTAGCTGTTCACTTCAGTTTTTTAAAGTGTGGAGTTCAGGGTTAAATTCGGAAAGTGAAGGAGGCAATGGAAGAAGTCCAAGTGATGCAAAACAAAGACTGAACAAATACTTTTGCACACTTGGTCTCTTTTCGGTTTTTGATAATGTAATCTTCAGGTCTTTTGCTGTATTTTTGATTTGGGACAGGACATGTTTGTCAGTATCATTTATTATAGAAGGAATGAAAAGCTTAAATCCAATATTGGAGCAAGAAAAGCCAAAATTCTCCAGCCCTGCCCCTAACTTAGTCATGTATGGCACAAAAGCAGCACCTTTGATCCAACTTATCATTGTTGATCAGATATCCTAAACTGATCTAGTCCCATTTACTGGCATTTTGTTCCTATCCCTCTTAAACCCTACCTATTCATAGACCCATTCGGATGCCTCTTAATTGTTGTGCAAAATTCAGATTGCCTGAAAGTTGACTTTTAACTGAAAATTTAGCTACGAAACAAAGAAATGCCTTTACTTTGAATGAAGAATCTTTGGCCCCCTGTAAGACAAGTGATGGTAAAATAATATACTGGAATTAGCATCCAATGCGTTCACCTCTTAAACATCAAGCATTGCCACTTTCAAACACTGAATTATTTTCCACAATCTGAAATTTTATTTGCTATCCCAGTAATGAACCACAGGAAATGTGTAGAAATGGTCTCTCCAGCTCTGATAATGGATAAGGTTTTGGTTTCACATATTGCAAATCTGCATCAATGAACAGGACAAGTTTTTCTTTTGGTCTAATTGTGTTTTGTATCCTTTTTCGTTTTAATGGAAAATATAGCTTAAAGCACTCACGGGTCTTGTCATTCCTACAACTTTTATTGAGGTCATGTGGAGGGGAAAAAATACAACTATGTATGCAACTTTTCCAATCTGTCTAAATTCCCTAAAAAATTATTCTTACCCACACATGCTAAAGTGTGTCTTAGTGTATCCTTTGGGCATTTTGTTCTAAGTGATTGCTTGCTGTATAAAAATTAACTTCTGATACCTTTCCTTCATCTTTTTGAATGCTGAAAATCTCTTGAGCTATTCAGACATTGTGGTCATTTTGTGGTCTGTTTCCTGTTTTTTATAAAAAAAATCGAATGCTGAGCTTGTGTTTATAAATAAATAAACCGTCTTTCAAGACACACAATTCAAATTCCTGCAGCAAGTCAGTTTGCTTTGAAATCTCCCTTCTCTCCTTCCTGTCCCTGTTATGCTAACATGGCACTCCTTTCTTCCCTCCTCCACAATCCCACATCCCCTCTCTACTGTCAGACAGAGGAAACCGAAGCTAAAATGCTGTGCCCTGCCCCTTTACGGCTGATTGCTGGCACAGCCCTGATTGTTGTCCAATGTGCTTTTGTTTTCATACACATTTGCCTGATTGTTTTAGTTTTTTCAGTGCGTGCTCCCCTTGAATTTTGAATGATTCCCTTGAGGTCAGTTAAACAAATTGAAATTCAAGCAATCCACCTGAGATTTTTGTGAATTTTGCTGCTGGCAGTAATAATCCATTTATTATATCCTGTTTATTCCGCATATTGACTTCAACAGGATGCTCCTGGTCTGGGTATGAGTTTGGGTAGTTCTTTTTATTAGTCTGGCAAGGCAATATACGATGGTAGATCTTTACAGTCTCCACTCCCCATAAAAGCATACCCTTGTGATGCCTCTTGCTCAATGGTTTTCCACCTGTTCTGTCCTGAAGTACTGGCCTTTCTCCAGGACCTGATTCAAGTGTCTGTTTTTTATGTGTGATGTGCATTGAATATTTACAAGGTACGCTTTAACCATGCAGTGTATAATTCTCAGTTTGCTCCTGCCATTCCCAATTTGCATTTTTGGCACAGCCCGTTAGATGAATGTCAAGACTAGCAAAATGGACTCTCCTCCCTTTAAGCCACTGTGGAAAATTAATACCTGTGTTTTTTAATCTAGAAAGAAGTCTTGGAAAAATAAACCAAGATAGAAGGCCCATGTTTTGCCTCAGGTGTGATCACGGGTGGGAGAACAGGTGTCCCATTTAGCCTCTTAGTCCTTCCAACAGAATGGCAGCTAAATGGCTCTGCAGGGAAGCATTTTAAAGAGCATCTCAAACTCGCTGCAATATTTTGAACAGTAATCTTGTGTGTTTATATAAACTATTCATGATTGGAACAAATATAATTATGTCGATTTTTATTCTCTATCAGTCCAGAGGAACTCCATTGGGTAGCTGTCTCATTGCATTTTGCACAGCATTCAGAAATCTGCAAGTCAGGAACTTGCTTCTGAAATGAATGCACAGTCTGTTAAGAGCGTGCAAGCAGGAGTAGGCTATTGAGCCCATTGCCTGCTTTGCCATTCTTGATAATTGTTGGTGATCAACCACGACACCATAATCATGTGCTATCCAGTTTTCCTTGATGTCATAGCTAGAAATCTGTCAGCCTTTGCCATTACTTAATGACTCAGCTTCCACAGCCCTCTTGGGTAAAGAATGCCAAAGATTTACTGCCCTCTAAGTTAGGAAGTTCCTTCTCACCTTAGTCCAAACGGCTTGCCTGTTATTCTGAGACTGTCCCCTGGATCTAGATCCTACTGCATCTTTGCCCAATCACACTCTTTCAGTAAGAATTTTGCAAGTTTCTTTTGAGATTGCTACACTTTAGAATAGAGGCTCAGGCTCCTCATAGTTAGTCCCACCTGAACCTCTGTTGCACTCTCTGGCCGGTATGTCCTTTATTTGGTCATAGAAGATAGGGTAGTGGTGGAAGGATTTTGTTTTTGGAATGGAGACTGGTAACTAGTGGTGTTCCACAAGGATCAGTCTTAAGACCCCTGTTGTTTTGTAGTGTGTGTATATATAAATGATCTGGAGGAAAATGTGGTTGGCCTGATTATTAAGTTTGCAGATGACATGAAGATTGGCAGAGTTGCTGATAAGTGACGATTTGTGAAAGGATACAGCAGGATATAGATAGATCCGTGACTTAGGTAGATGGAGTTTAATCCAAAGAAATGCAAGGTGATGCATTTTTGGAGGATCAAATTTAGGTGTGAATTATACTGTAAATATCCTTTAGGAATATGAACATACAGACGGATCTGAGCATGCAGGTCCACTAACAGTAGCAACACAGGTGGCCAAGGTGATTAAAAGGCATATGGCATGCTTGCCTTCATCGGCCGGGAATGGAGTACAACAGTTCATAAAACATGTTACAGCCATATAAAACCCCTGTTAAGCTGCATTTGGAGTATTGTGTGCAGTTTTGGTGTGACATTACCAGCAGAACATGGAAGCCTTGAAAAGAATACAGAGAATGTTCATCTGGATGTTGCATGGTCTCGAGGGCATTGGCTATGAGGAAAGGTTAAAAAGACTAGGATTGTTTTCCCTGGAGAAATGGCAGCTAAGAGAACACTTGATAGAGAGGTCTACAAATCTGAGAGGCAGAGATAGGGTAGATAGAAGCTTTTTCCTAGGGTTGAAATTTCAATTACAAGGGCTAACAGGTTCAGGGTGAGGGGGGAGAGAGTTTAAGGGAGATGTGCGAGGAATGTTTTTCACGCAAAGAGTGGTAGGAGCCTGGAATGCACTGCCAGAGGAGGTGGTGGAAGCAGGCATGTTGGCGATGTTTAGGAGGCATCTGGATGGTTAAATGAATAGGGAGGGAATAGAGGTTGCAGACTGAATAAAGGCATAAGGTTTATTTTCTGTAGTTTAGTTAGGGTTCGATAATCGGCACAGGCTGGGAGGGCTGAAGGGAATCTTCCTGTGCCGTACTTCTCTTTTTTTTGTTGTTCTTTGTTTTTTTCTTTTTGAGCAAGACCTGTACGTACTCACTTAGGTGCGATGTCACCAGAATTAAATAATTAAAGCAATAGCTCTTTGCTTCTGAACTCAAATCCTCTTGTGACACAAGTTGGTATTGCAAGTACTTTCTAAATTGTTTGCTGCTCCCCTGCTTACAGTGAAGGTGAAGGTGAGCTGCCTTCTTCGACTGCAGTAGTTCACCTGTTGAGTGTTGACCCTCAATGCCCTTAGGAAGGGAATTGTAAGAAGTTGGCCCAGCGACAGTGACGGCACAACAGCCTGTTTCCAAGTCAGGATAGTGAGTGGCTCGGAGGGAGACTTGTTAAGGGGTGGTGTTCCCATGTATCTGCATCCCTTGTCCTTCTGGATAGAAGTGGCCATGGGTTTGGAAGGTGCTGCCTGAGGATCTTTGGTGAATTTCTGCAGTGCATCTTGTAGATAGTACACACTGCAGCTACTGAGTGTCGGTGGTGGGGGGAGTGGGATGTTTGTGGATGTAGTACCAATCATGTGGGTTGCTTGTGTTTTTGGAACTGCACCCATCCAGGCAAGTGGGGATTATTCCATCACACTCCTGACTTGTGCCTTTGTAGATGACTGGGCTTTGAGGAGTCAGGAGGGGAGTTATTTAGGGATATTCCTAGTCTCCGTCCTGATCTTGTAGCATTGTGTTTATGTGGCAAGTCCAGTTGAGTTTCTGGCCACAGGTAATCCCAAGGATGTTGATAGTGGGGGATTCAGTGATGGTAACATCATTAAAAGTGACGGGGCAGTGGTTAGATTGTCTCTTATTGGAGATGGCCATTGCCTGGCACTTAATGGCATGAATGTTACTTGCTACTTGTCAGCTCAAGCCTGGATATTGTCCAGACCTTTTTTGCATTTGAACATGGACTGCTGCAGTCGCCGAGGAGTTGTGAATGGTGCTGATTGTTCTGCAGTCATCAGTAAACATCCCCATTTCTGACCCCATGATGGAGGGAAGGTCATTGAAGCAGCTGGAAATGGTTAGGCCTAGGGCACTATGCTGAGGAGCTCCTGCAGAGATGTTCTGGAATGGAGATGACTGACCTGCAACAACCATGACCCTCTTTCTATGTGCCAGGCCTGACTCCAACCAGCAGAGAGTTTTCCCCCGATACTCATTTTGCTCGAGTTCCTTGATACCACCCTCGATTGAATGAAGTTTTGAAGTCAATGGCTGTCACTCTTACCTCCCCTCTGGAATTCAGCCTTGTCCATGTTTGAACCATGGTTGTAATGAGGAGAGCAGCCGAGTGGCTCTCGCAGAACCCAAACTGGGCATCACTGAGCAGGTTATTGCCGAGCAGTATTGGTGATGCTCCTTGTTCTGTTTGCTCAGACTGCCTTCCAGAGCTGTGGCATTGATTTTTCTTCTCTCTTTTTCATATTGTATTTGTATTTCTCCGCATGACAAATGTAAAACCCTAATTTCACTTCCTTTTGTTAACTCCACATAACTTGTGAATTTTTAGACTCTTCTTCATTTGGATTGGGCAATTAAGTTCAAATCAGTTAGCTTTACAATTAAACACAACAATTCTGAAGAATGGTAACTGGACTCAAAGTATTAACTCTGTGTTTCTCTTTGCAAATGCTGCCAGACCTGCTGGGTTTCTCCAGCAATTCTGCTTTTGTTTCTTACAGTTACTATTATTATATATTGTCTTGAATGACCTGCAGGAGTAGGGGATATAGAATAATTTGTGACACGCAGTGAGAGAAAGACCGACTGATTTCACTGATATGAAACTTTCAATGATTATATTACTTTTCCTAAATGCTACATTTAATTCTTCTAATATTTGTTACTAATTTTAGCTTTGTCTGTTTTGAGGCTTTTCTGTTCTGATATAACATTCGACCGAAGATAAACTTAATCTTTTTTCCTTTGTCAACACTAGAATGTTGTTGTAATTCTGGTAAGGTTTTTGAAATGTTTTGAGCGACAAGTATGTAGGGTTGTGGTATTTTTTTTCCAAAGAGCACGGAGTTCTCTGCTCTAAACAACTTGCCTCATTTAACCAACACTCATTAAGTTTGGAGTCAGACTAACCAGTCATTCATCTAATTTGCTTGTTTTTGAACAAAATTGGGAACTCTGCTTGACTACGTAACAATAGTGACTGTGCTTCATAATTGCTTCTTGGCTGTAAAGAATTTTGGGATGTATTGAGCAGATGGTCTGCTTAAGATGTTGGTTTTAGTTGTTGAGAAGCTTCTGAAGAGCGATGGAACATGTCAGGAGCGACACTGCCTTTCTCAGGAGCTTCTTCATTTGGACTCTGAAGCTTCATTGTTCGTGTCTTGCAAATAGCTATCTTGAAAAGACAGTGGAATCGCCTGATGCCATTCCGCACGTACAGACGCACACACTTGCTTATTAGTTTCATTGAGTTACTTAATGTCAGTGAAGACTAGGTCAATGCAACTTCACATGAGACAATCAAAGCTCCCATCGTTCGGATCAGAGAAATTTAAAACAAAAGATGATGATGAGAAGCTCTTGCTTTTGAAATGTTTTGGTGTGCAAGTAAGCGACCATTAAGGGATAACCTTTTTTTTACCCAAATTTTGAGCACACTTGCTTGATTTGTTATGTGCAACTAGCCAACTATATCAGTTGGAAGTTTTGGATAGTTTTGTTGAAGATATTGTTTGCTCTAATTGTCGGGAAACTTGGGGTGGCATGGTTCCTCAGTGGTTAGCACTGCTGCCTCAGTGCCAGGGGCCTGGGTTCGGTTCTACCCTTGGCGATTGCCTGTGCGGAGTTTGCATGTTTTCCCCATTTGTGTGGATTTCTGCCAGGTTTTCTGGTTTCCTCCAATGGCCCAAAGACGTGTGGGTTAGGTGGACTGGCTGTGCTAAATTGCCCATTGTGTTCAGGGATTTGTCAGCTAGGTGGGTTAGTTATGGGAAATGCAGGATTATGGGAATAGGGTGGGGGACAGACGGTGGTGGATGGGATGCTCTTCGGAGGATCAGTGTGGACTCCCGACGGGCTGAATAGCCTGCTCCCACACTAGGGATTCTGTGATTGTGAAGGGGAATGAATGGTGCCAGGAGCACAACTTGCATTTTGCAGGTATATGTCCTGCAGGATTGTAATGTGATCTATATCAACTGGATGATTTGAGTTGTCTACCTGCTTGACCTTTCTATGATTCATCCACCACTTCTTTGGTTAAGCCTAGTTTTAATAGGATTTTTCCTCCTTTGTCATCGGAGAGAATATTTTTCATTCTTCTACCAAACAGTTATCTCTGGAGAGCTTGAATGGGGCCCTTTGTCTTGATGGAGCGGATGAGTTCTGTTTGAAATGTTTTCACTACAGCTGAGGAAGACAGTCCCTTTACTGAGGAGGGGGTGCTGATGCGGTCAAAGGACTGCAACAACGGTTTACTGGGCTGATTCTGGGGATCGTGGGATTGACATGATTACTAGATTCACTTGACAAGATTACTAGATTCACTTGACAAGATTCACTAGATGATTGTTTTCACTGGAGTTCAGATGGATGAGGGAGGGGGGAAATCTCATAGAGACTTAAAATTCTAACAGGACTGGACAGAGTAGATACAAGGAGGATGTTTCCAATGGTGGGTGTGCCCAGAACCAGGGGTCACAGTCTGATGATTTGGTGTAGACCATTTAGGATGGAGATGAGGAGACATACCTCACCCAGGGAGTGGTGAGCCTGTGGAGTTCATTACCATAGGAAGTAGTTGATGCCAAAACATTGAATGTATTCGAGAGATGACCAGATATAGCACTTGAGGCGAATGAGGTCAAAAGTTATGGGGAGAAAGCAGGATTAGGCTGTTGAGTTGGATGATCAGCCATGATTTTGAAGGATGGCAGAGCAGGCTCAAAAGACTGAATGGCCTCCTCCTGCTCCTATCTTCTATGTTTCTATGTAATACTGTGGTATTCACTTTCAAGCAAGGCAATCTCATTAATTTCAATCCAACTTTCTCTGTGGCTTTAATTTTATTGGTGCCTCAAGTTGAGAACTTGGCATATTTAAAAGGGCTGCCTCCGGAAGACTAAATTTGGGAGCCTATTTTTTTGTTAAAGTCGGTTCCTCCTACTTCTGTTAAAGCCGTGTGCTGTTGTCCACCTTGCATTGTTATATGCTTCTGGAACCCATTGGACTTCAGTGTCATTAGCTTGAGGGAATGAGTTTCAAGCTCTCCTTTGGATTCGCTAGTTTTCCTTAGACAGTGAGATAAAGCCATCCTTCAACTTTATCTGATGTTATTACTGAATAACTTACAAATCCTTTATTGGTATTTATGATAGCTAATCATTTTTGAGCCCACTTTTTGAGTGATCAAACATGGGTGTTGGTTTTAGAATGCTGTGGTTTGCTGAAGACCACTTTTTAAAAAAAAAAGTCAAGTATAGATTGGTATCTATTTTCTTTCAAATTAATAAGGTATTGTTTAATGTCTTGTGAATTTCATACCTTTTTATGTGAATTAGCTGCGTGGTAAAAGGATATTGAAGTGCACAGAGGGGTTTATCTCCAGTGAAGTGGATCCAACTTGTCTGTGTTTGCTGCCAAGTAAACGTCCTTTTCTGCATCCTTAAGGTAATTTTTAATGTGAAAAAGCTAATGCATATTGGTTTGGGCATTGCTGTGATGCAATGCAGAAACTATAACCTGCCAGAGTGCATCACAGGTTCCCACTATCCTTTTGGTGATGAAGAGGCATATTGAGTGGAAATGTTGGAAACCAGCTGCAAAGTTTTTAGCAGGTTGGCCACTTCACATCTGTTGCAGCTGAAGCGCATTATTCAATAGCATTTAGCTATCTTCCACCACTTTTTGCTTTTTCTTCCTCTTGTATGCAATTTTCACGTGCGTCTGCCTAATAATTATCATGTCACAACAATCAGTAAGTGTTTACAAGTTCAGGCAATGCTGTGTAAAACTGCAGTGGTTTCTTTGTTAAAATGATAAAGCTGTAAAGTGTCAGTTTTAATGGTACATTTTATTGCATATGAATCCCATGGAATATTTCCACTGAGGGAAATATTTTGCCATAAAGTTTAGCCCTTTTCCTGTTTCCTCAGGTCCATATTCCTGAATTGAGGTATTTCTGTGTGTTGAGAATAGCTTGTGCAGACATAAGCCCAATTCCTTCTCTTCCTATTTCCTCTCTCTTCCAACTCCATGTAGAACTGTGTATTTTGTCTCTGTTCCTCTGTATAGTCTGTGCTTTTAAAAGTAGTCTGACCTATTTACTTCAGTTGGCAGAATCTCTGCCGCCTTGTACACTGTGTCAAGAGCACACGACACCCGTTATGATCTACAAGGCTATTAACGCTTTCTGCTTTTTCAAGCTGTGGCGATTGTATAAAGCATCAGCACAGGCAGTGAGGAACAGGGTAGGGCTACCACAATTTTGCATTTGGAGAGAAGCTAATCCATGCAATTCAGACACGAGGGGGAAAAACATCATTTTAAGCCATTTGCTGAGATCTCCTCCACCACCAACACCACCACCTCCAATCCCTGCAACGTCTCACCAGATGATCTGTAACTAGATGAGCACTGTTACCAGTCATGTTTGCCTGAGTGAAGGGCTGGCTCTGGATGCCATTCACGGCAGTGATATGGTTAAAACAGCAACTGCCTGATATCCCAGTGAGCCACTCTGTTCCCTCCAAGCTCTGATCATTCTGGGAAAAAGATAATTGTAGCAGCAGAACAAAATGTTGTGCCAAGTGAGGGAGAGGTTACACTGCATACTTAAAGAGCGTTTATTTTGTATTTGAAATGACTGGGAAGACTAATCCAACAAAATTGGAATAGAGACCAGTCTTACAAATTTGGTGCTTGCTAGGAAGAAATGGGCCATGTACCAAAAGTATTCGTACTAAAATATATGTATAATTTAAGAGCAAGCTATTACTACAGTCATCAGTATCCTGAAAAGACTGGCATTGCTCTTAGTGTCATCAATTTAAATTTTAGCCAGGCCTGCCTTTGAGAAATCTATTATGTATGCTTCTTACTGATGCATTTTTCTATGTTCACATTTCCTTGAACTGGGCTGAATGATTTTAAATGCCATTGTCACTGCAGCAGTGCAATGCTTAATGAACCACTCCTGTTCCTTATAGTTAAATAATAAACAAGCTCGAAGATTATCCCGTTAGCTTGTACTCCAATATATTGGCATTTCTGTAACTAGCTTTTTTAAGGAAATCTTTCTAAAGCAAAGTGTGAATGATCACCAGGAATTGAGCTTATTTTAGCCAGTTTGGAACAGCACTATTATGGGCCATCATTAGAGGTTTTTTTTAATGCTGAGACAAATTGATTCCCTTGAACCAAATTGGCTGCTTTCTTGCTTCTCTTCCTTATCACTTTTTTTAAAAAGGGTCTTGCCATTCCCAACAACACATGACAAAGATCTTGAGTTTTCAACACTTGGGCTAAATGAGGTAATGTGGTTCTGAAAGAGTGAAATGTTGAAGTTGCATTAGCTACAGCCAACTGATGTCACATGGTGATCAGAGATAATGGGAACTGCAGATGCTGGAGAATCCAAGATAACAAAGTGTGGAGCTGGTTGAACGCAGCTGGCCAAGCAGTATCTCAGGAGCACAAAAGCTGACGTTTCGGGCCTAGACCCTTCATCATTGCATGTACTTTTCTGATGAAGGGCCTAGGCCCGAAATGTCAGCTTTTGTGCTCCTGAGATGCTGCTTGGTCTGCTGTGTTCATCCAGCTCCACACTTTGTTATCTTGATGTCAGTGGTCTTTGGATTGAGACACCTGAGAACTACACTAGCCTTTGTAGGCAGCAGATGTATTTTATACAGCAAAGAGTAATTTGCTTACTATAACACAAGTTGTATTTGTTATTTGTACTTCATGCATCTAATACAATTAACTCTGAATGATCAGAGCTTGGAGAGGACAGAGTGGCTCGCTGGGATATCTGGCAGTTGCTGTTTTAACCATATCACTGCCATGAATGGCATCCAGAGCCAGCCCTTCACTCGGGCAAACATGACTGGTAACAGTGCTCATCTAGTTACCTCGTCTGTGCATCCAGTGGTGTATTCTCTTGGGCTAATCATTATATAGGCCCTAAAGATAGTACAGACAAAGGAGCAAAAATAGAAGTTGCTGGAGAAGCTCAGCAGGTCTGGCAGCATCTGTAAAGAGAAATCAGTTAACGTTTTGGGTCCAGTGACCACCGCCCTCAGACCAGACAAAAGGAGGATTGGTGGCAGTGAGCAACCTTGAACAACCATGTAGTGTCTTTTGTAAGAAGCTGGCAGATAAGAGGTCTGAACATTAATGAACGCTTAGGACATGTACCAACTGGTAGCATTGCAAGTTGGAATTCTATGCAGGCACTCCTACCACTCAAAATTCCAGAACTAGAAGGAATAAAGATTCTTTTTAAACAAAGTAAATTGACTGCTTTCTTAAAAGTAGTCAGTCAGCAACTGAAACTGAAGTGCTCACAGACTGCAGAAGCTGTAGAAACAGCAACAGACCAAGCTCGACAGTCTAAAGACAAACCTTTTACCAAGGAGATGGAAGGAGGTGTGAGCTAGAAAAAGAGAAAAGCCAATCAGAGAACTTTTGGAAGAAGACAAACTTTCGTGGAGGAGTCTTGGGAGGGATGTTTTATCAATTAGTTACTGTTTAATTGCTTTTTGTTTCTTGATTTCATAGCCTGACACACTTTTCTACAAAAATACAAAAAAGACTTGAATTTCTCTTTTTTGGTTGGCTTAATTATACATGATTTGTATTCACTAACGGTGTTTCCATTTTCAGAATATGGAACTTCAGGAGGCTCTTCGTTTTCTGGGTGTGTCCAATTAACATTGACGGGAATTCTCTTATCATAAAATAATCCTTTTCTTGAAAACTTGTCAGATTGCTGCCCTAGTTCAGAGAAGTGCAAGATAGATTTTGGACAGAAGTTACTCTCCTGCCTTGAAATATGTAAAAAGCTAGACCACTGAACAGGTGGCTAGAGATAAAACCATTCTTATAAGTCTACACTGTGTTCATCCGACTCTACACCTTGTTATCTCAGATCCTCCAGCATCGGCAGTTCCTACTGAATCGCCCAAAAGTTTACCCATTTTCTTTTGCGTTCCTTTTCTTCCCCACCTTGTGTGAGTCGGACAAAGAAAGATTCCTGCTTACAGCTATGATCAATAGGTTTTTTTCCCTCTCTCTGGTTTTTTGCTTGGACCTGTTCATCACTGTTTTGCTCACGGATCAATGATTGCCATTCTGAGTGGGTAAGGTGCATTTCACTGCAGAAACGGGCATTTCTCCACTATGTCAAAATTCCCACACTGTCCCAGTGATTGGGCAGTAAGAAGGTCAAAGTTCCGTATAGTTAGTTCACAGTGGCAATGCTGAATGTCCAAGTGCTACCGAATTGTGCACGGAGTGATAGTGAAGTAATGGGAAAAGGTACTTAGAGTGAACAGAGTCAAATCCAGGCAACTGTCTTGAATCCAGCCACCCGCTAACGTGGACAGTCTATAAAATCGGAGTTTGGCAGTTTTCAACCCAATCCCTTATTCCCATTATGTCAAAAAAAAGTCAGCCCAGCTTTGCTTTGACATGCCCATAATATGAGTGGAAATACAGTAAAGGTAATTCTGCCATAGTCTCAGGACCACAGGGCTACTGTCCATTAGAGACATTCGACTGCTGGTGAGTTTAAGTTGAGAGTCACTAGACTTCAGGCGGGGGATGAGGTTATGAAGTCAGGACCTTTTTTGGTAACTTCAGCTGGTGTGGAAGTTGTACCCTCACAGTTGGCATCAGTCTGCATTGCAAACCAGCCATACACCCAACTGAGCTCAACACCACCATCAGTGCCAAAGGAGGGCTGAGACTGAGGCTTTAAAGACTGTGTTTGAGCAGCATGGAGGAGATTTTATCCTGCACGTGCCCATGCTAGAGAGTTCAGTGCTAATACACATTGTAGTTCCAACTGAGCCTACTTTTAATCTCTGTAGTCAGAGTGCCTTGATGACACAATGCAGACGTTTGATTTCTGAAGGGGGAAATAAACACATTGTAATTTGTAGTGACCTGTCTAATGAGAGACATATAACCCTTGAGTACCAGGAATTGCATTTTGCTGAAATGCATTGACCTTTTCATTGGGGAAAAATGGAATCTGCCATTCGTGACTAGGGTCTCCTTCGTCATGAATGACAAATGTTTGTTGCATGCATTGAGTTAATGCTAGCTGAATTGTACAAGTGTTTGGAATGTTTGCTCGTTTTGGAAATGGATGCATTTGTTCAGACAACCTAATAAGTATTGATAGATGTCAATCAGTTGTGATTTGGATAGCTGAGCAACATAAAATCCTTCACGGAAAAGTGATTTTCTTGGGAAGTTGGGCATTTAATGTTAGATTGTTAAAGATCGAGCTGGCTTGAAGTCTGAGTACCAGGCTTTGAGGATGGAAATCTTCATGTTTCTAGGCTAAGGCTTCTTGCAGCTGCATAATGAACATCACCTCTTGCTGATGGCATTTTCATTGTCTGAAGGGTAGATTATGCTGCAGTGACACTTGCAAATGAACAATGATACTTTGATTATAATGTTGGAGGGTGCTGAAGAATCCACAACCTTTTGGGGACTCCAAAATACAGGAAAAAGTCTTTTTTTTTTGTAAACCTAAATTTCAATTTTTTTTGTCATGAAATAACTCATGTTGTTTTGATAGAGCTAGTTCTTTAAGGATTTGATTGGGGTAACCAGCTCCCCAATTAGGGAGCCTTTTTCTGTCAGGGTTGTAGGTTGCTGAGATGTCCTAATCCATTTGTTCAATTAAATGCTGCAGCAAACTAACATCAATCAAGTTTTAACAGGTTGGCTGAACAAATGTATCCTACTTGGAAATCTCATTGAGCAAACCTTTCAACAGTCCTCCAATTAATCCAGACAAATAAAGACCGCAACAGTTGGAGCAGATTATCTGTCCAGCAAAGGAATTTAACTTGTGATGTTGAGGGGAGTTTTTTTTGTTGTAACTATTCACTTTTGTTTTGTGTGGCTTCCTAAAAGGAATCTAATGTGGAAATGATAAAGACGAGTATCGAAATAGACTGGGCGATGTTACTGCTGAATTGTTACTCCTTATTCTTGTGGATTATGTTTTAAAATTGCTTAAATTATTCATTGTCATGAAGCCATTGCTGCCAACAAAAAATGTCAACAAGACAGCCCTGATACTCGGGGTGAGGCGGGGGGGGGGGAAATCCCAGGGTTGTTTTTGTTTTGGGATTATTGCACTAGAAGTGAATTCAGTTCAGTTTTTAAACTGCGTGGTACATAACCATTTTTGTTGCAACATGCAATTGTGACTGTGTATTTTGATAATCTACTGCAAAAATCATTCTGTTCATTGATGCAAGATGTCAAGTGGTGTGAAGCTTGAGAATAGTGCTGGCAAAAATAATTGCATCTACTTTCAGCAGTGTGCAACTGACTTCAGTTTTGCAATGAACTCATACCTAAGAAAATGCCATAAAAACCATTGAACTAAATACAAAGTAAAATTTTACATGTAATCTAAAATGGTGCAAGCTGTGGTGTGAATTGAAACCCAAATGTACTTGTGATGACTGTAAAAATGCCAGCTTCATCCATTGTTTAATAGCCTTCATGTTAAATGCTGCCAGATATCCATTATCCCAGGTGAAATGTTTATCTCTGACGTTGGAATGTGCACAGTTTAGAGTCCACCCGTTTTATTACACTCTTGCCCTGCTTTTTATTGTTTTGTTTTTCCATCAGACATGCTGCATCTGTGCAGCTCACTTTGCTAATTATCACAACTAAAATTGGGAAGAGGAAGAAAAGGTAAGGAATTGATTTTGGGCCACAAGTTCTGTTTGTATTTCAAGTGTGATACATATTGCTGCTTCTGAGTCTTTCCATTCAATGTGATCATATGGCCTTAAAGGAATAAACGCTTCCATTGACAGTAAAGTAACATGGGATAACACTTCACTCCTTGCTCATGTTAGTCATAGATGTTGAACTGCCACAGGAGATCTTGTAGTCGATGAAATCAAAGTCCTGTGTTGACATTGTTAAAGAATTCATTATTAGGTCAGTTAAATTCCTGTCTTACTCTTTCACCTTGCTTTTGTTCAGAATCCTTTTTTTGACTTGTTTCAGATCAGGTTTTTAAACAAAAAATTGCTGGCAGAGATTTCATACAGCAGTGAGCTTGAAGCCAAATTCTCGACCGCATTCTGCTAGAGTTCCCAGCAACCATACAGTCAGTGAATAGTTTCCAGGTTTAGAAAGACTGAATTTTTTACATTACATCTACAGTGAGGTTCTTATGTAAGGAAGGAGGATCTAATGTTTTATTGATCTATTGGAATCAAATGTTTCTTGTTTGATAGAAGAAAGACTTTCCTGTTTTTTTTTGAGCCATTTACATGAAGCATGACAGACCTGGTCTGCATTGAGTATTTTTTTTATTCAATTCACTGGCCTAGAAAGTGGAGGAGGTGTGTGATGTAATGTGATCCTGGGCGTGAAGGCATGGGTTGAAATGCTAGGCATTTAACCTGTAGTAGCTGGAGGCAACTAAAAATATTTAGCAAGGCATCAAATTTCCAGCTCCACATTTTTTTTCATTGAGTTGTAAGACATGATTTTGTTTGCAATTACCACATTATGAGTAGCTATTTTGGGTTCTTGTGTCAGATAACACATTCCAAACTGGGAGCTTACACAACAGGATGGAACTGAAAATTGGAGAACTGAACTGACCTCTCTGATGAAGGGTCTAGGCCTGAAACGTCAGCTTTTGTGCTCCTGAGATGCTGCTTGGCCTGCTGTGTTCATCCAGCTCCACACTTTGTTATCTCGGATTCTCTAGCATCTGCAGTTCCCATTATCTCGGAAAACTGAACTGCCAGTTTTAGCAATGTAACTGTAACTCTTGCTACAACCTTTTGCAACATAAATTCATTATGTCAATCATCAAAATACAAAACTCTTGCATGACCAGTGCAATCCTGTCAGGAAACAGACCTTGTCTGTGATCTTCACATGTGGTTAGTTCCTGCCATTGACTGGGAGAAGTAACTCCTCTGCCACCCATCCCCATGTAGGAGGGGAGGAAGGAAATGTTGGAGCAGTACTTGATGCTGCTGATGTCAGCTTCCACCTTGTGGCTGTCACCAGCTACTTGAATGGCATGACTCCAGAGGATAACTAGTTGAAAGGACCGAGAAAGAATGTTCCTTCTTACAATTTTATACACATTTTCTTCCTGGTTTAAGTGGCTGAAATCAGCAAATATTAATTGGGAATGAGAAAAGGCCATGCAGCCACCCAATTTTATCCTTTCGGTTAGATCATGAAGGATCTGTAACTTATCCACCTTGGTTCCATATCCGTTTCCCTTGACTGTCAAATGTCTATCTATCTACCTCCATTTTGAAACAGTGTCACCCAACCTCCAGTCTCCTCAGCATGTTTTAAGCTAAGTGTTCCAGATTTACAGTACCCTTTTTGTATGAAGATGTACTGCACTTCCTAACTTCTGCCTGCTCCACCCTAACTCCAGGCTTTGCACCTTATTTTTCTGGAGATTGATTGATTGATTTGTTTCAGGATGTTTCCCCTGGTTTGAGACTCGGACAGGTTTCCTGGAAGAATCCACAGGAGTTTGGGACTGGGCTCAACCTTGATACCAACTCTCACTATTGGAGCTCCCTAACTGAGAGTCATGACTCAAGCCCATGGTTCTCTTTTTGAATGTTGTGGCTGCGGTGTGTACCATCTGCAGTCAATGCCTCTAGCAATGCCTCCCAAGTTATGCGCTTCCACAGAGATGTTCAGCAGGTGTATGGAAAGGCCACTATCTCTGAACTCCCCTCCAAGCCATGTACCATCCAGAATTGGAAATATGTACACTGTACCTTGATCTCTGCAGTGGCTCACCATTCTCTAGGGTAATTACGTATGAACAGTAAGTGCCTGCTTTGTCAGCAAATACATTTTTGTAAAAGCCTATATCTTGGAGGGAGTTGGTGAGATGTGTTGTAGCGTTTTGTCGAACTACTCATGACTTCACACCACTTATGTTTGTTTAATGATGTATTTCTGTGTGTTTATATACTCTGTTTTTACTTCTTGCTAGTAATGGATTGTCATCTTAAAAGCTGACTTGTTCATATTTTACTTGCATACTTTTTTAAAGGGCATCAGAACTCAGTCGGCTGCTTCCAGTATCCCTGTGTTGGAAATAGGGCAATAGCTATAAGCACAGGCATACGGTTTCTTGTCTTCAATTGGGGAGTTTCCAAGAAAGCAGACTCCCTCCAACTCTTTGATATTAGTTGGTGTTATGTTTTAAAGAAAATGCCACCCAAAAACTTTCGGCTTGCTTTTCACTTCAAAGTAAGTAACCTTTTGCGAACTGGAAGCACGTTGCAGCTGTTAAAGATTTCTTACCCTGTCCATGGTGATTTTGAAAGGAATTCTTTTAGAACTCCTATCGGTTTTAGGGAATAGAAATGTAGAGTTGTACCCCAAACTTCGACAGTTGATTCTCTAATGTTAAAGAAACTACTTTTGTGTGTCCTCTCTAGCAGACTGAACAGCAGATTCAGGAAATAGAAAACAAATGACCCTTTCTGTGTTGCGGGAAGAAATGAGTGAAATGTTTGGCTGTCAAAGTGCTATTGCAGTTCTCAAAGGGTTAAATCATTTCAACCACCCGTAGAAAAACCTGAAATAATTACTTAATGTCTCTGGGAGTTGGATTTCTCATACTTTGTTCTGACAATTACTGTGACTGAATATGTGCTGTCCCACCTCCTTCCCCCACCCGCTCCCCACACCTCCTGCTGCGTAGACTACCTCTGGAGATCATGACCGTCGTCTGTCAGTGTGAGGATATAGAAACCATTGAGGGGGTCCCTGTATATGTTACAGGGGTCGCACAGGTAACTTGATCTTAACCTTGCTGCATTATTGTCCTTTTTCTTTCTACCCTCTTCCTCTTCACTACCCCGACTATTCTCAACCCATTCCCTCCTCTACTGTTTCCAGCAGCAACTGAATGCTGACCTCAACTGCAGCACCTTCACTGCTTTATTTCCCTAGCATCACGGCCAAGTGGCATGGCCTGTAGCACTGTAGATATTGCACAGAAAGGAAATAAACCAAATGAAGAGGGAAGAAAAAGGTCAGAATGGACAGACTGATTTAATATTAAGTAAAAAAAAGAACAAAATTGGCGTACGTTGATCAAATTTGTTTTCCCCTGCCATTCCCACATCACAAGATCAGGGATATCTAATGCCCTTCAGAGTGAGCAATTTTACTGGGCACTGATTGAGAATTTGCAACTTGCAATGGGTACGCCCAGATTTCAACAGGGCTCGTAACATCTTATTATGAAATGCATTGATTATACTGATGCAAACTGAACTCAATTCTGAAGAGGAGTACCACTCTTCCTCACCACAACATGGGAATTGACTTGGTGCAATGAAGTATTGAGTGGCCTGAATTATAAGCTACATTTGTGTGTGTGTGTGTGTGTGTGTGTGTGTGTGTGTGTGTGTGTGTTCTTAAAATAGCTTGTTTCTTCTACATGTTATCTTATTGCATAAAATGGTGAAACAATTTCTCCAGGAGGTATTCTAACTAAGTGGGATCACCCACACTGTGACAATCTCATGGGAAGCCTCTCATGAGCTGTGCAATGATATTTCTTTGATATTAATTATTTAGCTTGGTTTTTTTTTGAGCACTGTACAGTACCTCTGGTTGGGGTCAAAGGTGAGCCGTGGAAGGATTGGAGAGAAAAAGCAAGTGAGGCTTGAGGCCTGTCATGTGACCTGGAATTTGCGAGTGTTTTACGTTTTTCACAGGATGTCCCTTGAGATTATGACGCTTCAGCCCAAGTGTGAGGATGTAGAGACCGCAGAGGGGGTAGCACTAACTGTCACAGGGGTCGCTCAGGTAAATAACCCCAAAATCCCAAAAAGTAATCTCATTTCTAAAAACTCTTTGCAGCCTAAGTCTGTCAAAAGGCACAAAAAACTTACTAATGCTTTTGCTTATCTTTAACAAAACAGTAGGAGGCCACTTATTCTGTAATTCTTGTATAAATAACATTCAAGGGTGGAAAATGTGTTTCGCTAGGACCTGACTGTGATAGCATTCAGGCTCATGGCTGTTTGTATTGTTCAAGGGCCCTCCTTTGGATTAGCATGTCATGTTTTCTTTCCTCACTGAGCCTCACAGTGAGAGCGTTGAAGCTTGTGATGACATAAAGCAGATCCGTGGACACTTCCCTTAGACAGCCCTGGGGTTTCACCACCAAAATTGTGCATTTGTGGACAAAAAGGTCCCTAAGAATTTGATATGAAATCTTGCACGTATGCAATTTTCCACCCCTGAATTTGTGGTGAGCTGTTTGTTCACTTTGAAACAATGGGAACATTTTCTGTAACGTTCAATTAACTTTGCAGGCTTTGGTGACTGTTTTTCAATTTTTTTTTTAGTTTTTTTTGACATATTCCTATTCCGCCTCAACTGGTTACATGGAACTGCATGATCTTCCAATGAATGGCATTCTCCCTGGTTTGAGCCCACACAGCATGGGAAGTCGCAAGCATCTGGAGTTCTTTAGTGTCACCCATTGGGATAACCAGCAGAACATGTGCCGAAGTGCTCTGTAACTTCCATCAAACTACTCGAGAATTCACTTGGCATTTTTGACAAATGAAATCTGGGAGCCTTGAACTTAATGCTAATGAAGTTCCTTGAGCACAGATGAATTTTTTTTAAAATGCAAAAGCATGTAGGTTCCTCTGTTTTACAGATAGAGGTACTGAATACAGAAGCATGCAAGTTATGCTAAACCCGGTAAAGATCACTGGTTAGGCCTCAGCTAGAGCGTGGTATTCAGTTCTGGGCCCCAGGAGAGCAGCAGCATGTGATAATGCATTCACGCACTAAACAAGTGCACTACCCAGTCGTGAACCATTTCAAACCGCCACCCCCCCCCCAATTCTGCAGACAGCATGTCCGTCCTGGGCCTCCTGCAGTGCCACAATGATGCCACCCGAAGGTTGCAGGAGCAGCAACTCATATTCCGCTTGGGAACACTGTACCCCAATGGTACCTATGTGGACTTCACAAGCTTCAAAATCTCCCCTTCTCCACCACATCCCAAAATCAGCCCAGCTTGTCCCCGCCCCTCTATCCTCCCCTCCCACTTATCCCCCCCCTCCTACCTCAAGCCTCATCCCCATTTCCTATCTTCTAACCTCATCCCACCCCCTTGACCTGTCCATCCTCCCTGGACTGATCTACCACCTCCCTACGTCCCCACCTACACTCACCTTTTACTGGCTCCATCTCCTGCCTCTTTGACCGGTCTGTCTCCTCTCCACTTATCTTCTCCTTCATCCACCTTCTATCTACCTCCCCCACCTCCCTATTTATTTCAGAATCCCCTTCCCCTCCCCCTTTTCTGAAGAAGGGTCTAGATCCGAAACATTAGCCTTCCTGCTCCTCCAATGCTGCTTGGCCTGCTGTGTTCATCCAGCTCTACACCTTGTAATCTCAGGTTCTCCAGCATCTGCAGTTCCTACTATCTCTGAAACAATAAATTAAGTGTATCCTCAATGTTTGGTAGAGATACATGATACAAATTTGTAATGTTTTACTGTACTACCACCTCTAAATCTCTAATTATGAATTAACCCCTTCACCCAACAGTAGTAAGTTTTTAGCTAGAGGAGTGGCAGCAGCCTCTTTGTACTGCTTCAAACCCTAGAGATTTTTTTGATGCTTTAGGCAAAATCTGGCAAGGATGCAATGAGTCACTTTCACAATGAATTTTAGTTTCCTATGAGAAAGATCAGGTACTACAGAATAAAGCTATTCTTGAGGCAAACTGAAAGATTGGGCTAGTTTAGTTTCTAACTGACTATCCAAGGAAACCTGCAGAGGGGGAAATGGAGGGTGCCAGAGGCAGAGAGAGGAAGAGAGAGTGAGAGAGAATTAACTACCTAAATAATGGAATGGGAGGTAAGGAAATCAGGAAAGAAACACATTGACACGGTGGACAAAAACGTGTTGGGAGAAGAATTAGTTGGAAAAACCGCAAATGAAAATCAAGATTGGAAGGCAATAAGGGATTGTTATTAAAACTTTATGGTAAATGGGCCATCTCATGATCAGAGCAAAGTTCTTTTTAAAAGGCATTGATTAGACCTCAGCTCAAGTGTTGTGTACCGCCTGGGTGTTACACAAAAGTAAGGACATGAAGGCATTGGAAAGGGTGCAGAAACAGTTTGAGAATGGTTCTGGGGATGAGATACTTCAGCTGTGAGGAAAAAAACAAATTGGTCAAGTTAGGACCGTAACTTGGAGAGGAAAGGCTAGAGGAGGTTTGAGAGATTTCAAAATCATGAGGGATCTGGACGGAACAGAGGAGGAGAAACTGTTCCCACTTGTGAAAAATGGATCAATGACCAGACAACATTTTTCAAGTGTTTTGCCAAAGAAGCACATGTGAATTGATGAACAACCTTTTTACACAGCAAATCGCTAGGATTAGCAATTTGCCTCTTGGAAATTTGGTGGACGAAGGTTCAATTGAGGTATTCTTGGGGGGGCATTGGCTGATGATTTACATAAAAACAGTATGTAGGGTTATAGGGAAAAGGCAGGAAATTTCCACCAGTTAAAATGCTCCGAGCTGGTGCAGACAAGATGGGCTGAATAATCTCCTCCTGCACTGTCACAATTCTGAGCTTCTGTGAAATTTTGTTTTCTTACCACAACTGGCTGTCTGATATCCATGCAAGTCATTGTTTCTTGAGTTAAGCTGCACAAGAATCATCCTGGATGCAGTGTCTGTTGGATGTGAAGTGCAAGCACTGCCTTCCTAGAGTACAACATATATTCAAATCCCAAAGCCTTGGATACATTTTGAAACATGCAACCCATCAGCATCATTCATTGCTGAGCTTTTTAAAAGAAAGTATTTGTGGATGTGAGCTTGCTCGCTGAGCTGGAAGTTTAGTTTTCAGACGTTTCGTCACCATTCTAGGTAACATCATCATTGAGCCTCCGACGAAGCGCTGGTGTTATGTCCCGCTTTCTATTTATCTAGTTAGGTTTCCTTGGGTTGGTGATGTCATTTCCTGTTCTTTTTCTCTGGGGATGGTAGATTGGCTCCAAGTCAATGTGTTTGTTGATGGAGTTCCGGTTGGAATGCCATGCTTCTAGGAATTCTCGTGCGTGTCTCTGTTTGGCTTGTCCTAGGATTGATGTGTTGTCCCAATCAAAGTGGTGTCCTTCCTTATCTGTATGTAAGGAAATGACAGTCATTTCTGAAATGATTGCCAGACTACTCGGACCCCTTGGCAGCAGGGTAGCCCACAAACCCACCAACACACTAAAACAGCAGCTAATGAACTTAAACGACCCTATACAGACAACAAATAAAAACGAACGTCATCTACAAAATACCTTGCAAGAACTGTGACAAACACTACATTGGACAAACTGGCAGAAAGCTAGCCACCAGGATACATGAACATCAACTAGCCACAAAACGACAAGACCCACTATCACTCGTATCCTTACATACAGATAAGGAAGGACACCACTTTGATTGGGACAACACATCCATCCTAGGACAAGCCAAACAGAGACACACACGAGAATTCCTAGAAGCATGGCATTCCAACCGGAACTCCATCAACAAACACATTGACTTGGAGCCAATCTACCATCCCCTGAGAAAAAGAACAGGAAATGACATCACCAACTCAAGGAAACCTAACCAGATAAATAGAAAGCGGGACATAACACCAGCGCTTCGTCGGAGGCTCACTGATGATGTTACCTAGAATGGTGACGAAACGTCTGAAAACTAACCTTCCAGCTCAGTGAGCAAACTCACATCCAGAACCTCAACCTGAGCTACAAATCTTCTCAAAACTCGCTAGAAAGTATTTGTCTGCGTAGTGTTGTAGTTTGCAAAATTATCAAAGTCCTGCTGTACATTTACTACCCACTGGTTATTGGGGAAGATCAAAGACTAGTGAGGAAAGCATTGGCATCATTGAATCAGGAGCTGAAAAAGGTCTGGAGTCCAAGTTTTGCTGACATTTGGGCTGGGCTGGGCTGGGTATTGTCATAGCAGCCCTTGGTGCTGTAGAGACTGTAGGTTTAGAAGCACAAATTCATGAGGAATACCAAGATTGAGTGGTTTTCAGCTGGAGATAGTGTCTGGGAAGTGAGAATAAGATCGATAAGCAGGGCAGGCACAAGATGAAGACTTTGGCTCCTGCTTTCCCCATGTTCCACTGTTGGGTATTGCTGCTTATCTCAAGACTGGATCCGAGAGATGGTGGAAAGAAAGGGCTGGATGTGTTTGTGCAAAATGATCCCATGTGGCCAAGAGGCAGCATGTAGCTGAGCAAGAAGAGACACTCCAGGAACAACACTGGTCAAACTCGCAGCTCAAACTAATAAGAAGTGCTTGATGTCCTATTAATATGTGGCTGAGATAGAGTTCGGAGAGTGGCAAAGTTTTTGGTTTCCTGACCTGGTGTTTCTTAATGGCAATTATTACAAGTAATTTAGAAAATTGCTGCATGCAGGTTTGATCATTTATAGAAGTGGAGTCTGCAGGATATTAACTATGGATTGCTTTTATCTCAAATCACTGTTTACATAATTGTATTTTGATTGTCTGGTTGCTTCTGGTGTGACTTCAGTTGAGTCTTTTGAAGGTTTTGCAGTAACAGAAATTTCCTTGGTTGAGTTTGTTTGCCTACTAACTATTCCCTTATTCCATTTGCATGTTCATAGCTGTAGACTAGAACAGAATAAAGCCTGTCTGTGATAGAAATCAAATGAATGATGTGTGGTTGTCAAGTTTTGAGGAAGGTGGGCTGTTTTGTGCTTGGCCTGAGGAAATCTCTAATCTGAGGGAGACCCAGAAACACTTGCTCCAAATGCTTGTGATGCGGAGGCTTTAACTTTGAGTGGGATTGTACTCACTTCAGAGTTTGACTTTTAAAAACCTATCCCAAAAGGCTGAAAATTGTGCAATACATTGGACTGTGAAGCCTACCTGCTGCAGTCATCTCCTTTTACTTTACTTGTTCGGCTTCCCTTGACCCAAATGGATTCATCACTAGAGAATTTTGAGGTTTTTGTGTAGACCCAGCAGTAGAAGAATTGAATAGCTGTGGTACTGAGTTGTATGGGCTAGAAGAAAACCAGGATAACATTGTCTAAAGGGGTACTTATCCAATCTGCTTTTTACTTGAAAGTTCATTTAGAATTACTTGCTAATTTGATTATCTTAATTAGTTCAAATCTGTATATTTTCCTTCATTTTTCCCCCTTACACTTTTTGATTTGAACTTAACAGGGTAGACTGTTGACCAGATCAGTTGGTTAGAAAGAGGTGAGAAATCAAGAATTTTCTGCTGCTCCATTGCTGCAGTGACTGTGCCAGAAGGAGTGTCCAGGTGAGAACAGCAATGAGCTCAATTTGGATACACTCCTGAATTGATTAGCCTTATGAGATAGAACATAGAACATAGAACATAGAACAGTACAGCACAGAACAGGCCCTTCAGCCCACAATGTTGTGCCGACCATTGATCCTCATGTATGCACCCTCAGATTTCTGTGACCATATACATGTCCAGCAGTCTCTTAAATGACCCCAATGACCTTGCTTCCACAACTGCTGCTGGCAACGCATTCCATGCTCTCACAACTCTCTGCGTAAAGAACCTGCCTCTGACATCCCCCCTATACTTTCCACCAACCAGCTTAAAACTATGACCCCTCGTGCTAGCCATTTCTGCCCTGGGAAATAGTCTCTGGCTATCAACTCTATCTATGCCTCTCATTATCTTGTATACCTCAATTAGGTCCCCTCTCCTCCTCCTCCTCCTTTTCTCCAATGAAAAGAGACCGAGCTCAGTCAACCTCTCTTCATAAGATAAGCCCTCCAGTCCAGGCAGCATCCTGGTAAACCTCCTCTGAACCCTCTCCAAAGCATCCACATCTTTCCTATAATAGGGCGCCCAGAACTGGACGCAGTATTCCAAGTGCGGTCTAACCAAAGTTTTATAGAGCTGCAACAAGATCTCACGACTCTTAAACTCAATCCCCCTGTTAATGAAAGCCAAAACACCATATGCTTTCTTAACAACCCTGTCCACTTGGGTGGCCATTTTAAGGGATCTATGTATCTGCACACCAAGATCCCTCTGTTCCTCCACGCTGCCAAGAATCCTATCCTTAATCCTGTACTCAGCTTTCAAATTCGACCTTCCAAAATGCATCACCTCGCATTTATCCAGGTTGAACTCCATCTGCCACCTCTCAGCCCATCTCTGCATCCTGTCAATATCCCGCTGCAGCCTACAACAGCCCTCTACACTGTCAACGACACCTCCGACCTTTGTGTCGTCTGCAAACTTGCTGACCCATCCTTCAATCCCCTCATCCAAGTCATTAATAAAAATTACAAACAGTAGAGGCCTAAGGACAGAGCCCTGTGGAACCCCACTCACCACTGACTTCCAGGCAGAATATTTTCCTTCTACTACCACTCGCTGTCTTCTGTTGGCCAGCCAATTCTGTATCCAAGCAGCTAAGTTCCCCGGTATCCCATTCCTCCTGACCTTCTGAATGAGCCTACCATGGGGAACCTTATCAAATGCCTTACTGAAGTCCATATACACCACATCCACAGCTCGACCCTCATCAACTTTTCTAGTCACATCCTCAAAAAACTCGATAAGGTTTGTAAGGCATGACCTACCCCTCACAAAGCTGTGTTGACTGTATTTGATCAAGCCATGCTCTTCCAGATGGTCATAAATCTTATCCCTCAGAATCCTTTCTAACACCTTGCAGACGACAGACGTGAGACTTACCGGTCTATAATTGCCGGGGATTTCCCTATTTCCTTTCTTGAAGAGAGGAATTACATTTGCCTCTCTCCAGTCCTCAGGTACGACTCCAGTGGAGAGTGAGGATGCAAAGATCTTCGCAAGTGGCGAAGCAATTGCATTTCTCGCTTCCCAAAGCAGCCGAGGACAAATCTGGTCCGGGCCTGGCGACTTGTCAATCTTAATGTTTGACAAAATTTTCAGCACATCAGCTTCCTCTATCTCTATCCATTCCAGCATGCACACCTGCTCTTCAAAGGTTTCATTCACTACAAAGTTCGTTTCTTTCGTAAAGACAGAAGCAAAAAAACTCATTTAGGGCTTCCCCTACCTCCTCAGGCTCCACACACAAGTTCCCTATGCTATCCCTGATCGGCCCTACTCTTTCTTTGACCATTCTCTTATTCCTCACATAAGTGTAAAATGCCTTTGTGTTTTCCCGGATTCCTTCTGCCAAGCCTTTCTCGTGCCCCCTCCTGGCTCTCCTCAGACCATTTTTGAGCTCCTTCCTTGCCTGCATGTAATCCTGTCTAGCTGAACTTGACCCTAGCTTCCTCCACCTTATGTAAGCTACCTTCTTCCTTTTCACAAGAAGCTCCACCGCTCTCGTCATCCAAGGTTCCTTTATCTTACCCCTTCTTGCCTGTCTCAGAGGGACATATTTACTCATCACTCCCAACAACTGTTCCTTAAACAGTCTCCACATGTCTATAGTTCCCTTACCATGGAACAACTGCTCCCAGTCCATGCTTCCTAACTCATGTCTAATCGCATCATAGTTTCCTCTTCCCCAATTAAATATCCTCCCATTTTGCCTAATCCTCTCCTTCTCCATAGCTATGTAGAATGTGAGGCAGTTATGGTCACTATCACCAAAATGCTCTCCCACCACAAGATGTGATACCTGCCCCGGCTCGTTTCCGAGCACCAAGTCTAGAATGGCCTCTCCCCTCGTCGGCCTGTCAACGTACTGCGTTAGGAAACCCTCCTGAACACACCTTACAAATACAGCTCCATTCAAATCTTCTGCTCGAAGCAGGTTCCAATCAATATTAGGAAAGTTAAAGTCACCCATTACAACAACCCTACTGCGTCCACACTTTTCCAAAATCTGTCGACCTATGCTTTCTTCAATCTCCCTGCTGCTATTGGGGGGCCTGTAGTAAACCCCTAATGAGGTGACTACTCCCTTGCTGTTCCTAATTTCCACCCACACTGACTCAGTAGGCAGATCTTCCTCGACAATGGAAGTTTCTGTAGCTGTGATACCCTCTCTGATTAGTAGTGCTACACCCCCTCCTCTTTTTCCCCCCTCCCTGTTCTTTTTAAATGTTCTAAACCCTGGAAGATCCAGCAACCATTCCTGCCCATAAGAAACCCATGTCTCTGTTATGGCCACAACATCATAGCACCAGGTACTGATCCATGCTCTAAGTTCATCACTTTTATTCCTGATACTCCTTGCATTAAAGCAAACACACTTTAACCGATCCCTTGGTTCCTTCCCAGGAAAATCCTTCCCACTAGCTGGTCTACCTCTTGCTACTGCCTCACCTGCATCAACGCTTACCTCTGGTATACAGCTCAGGTTCCCACCCCCCTGCCATACTAGTTTAAACCCTCTCGAACTACTCGAGCAAACCTTCCACCCAGGACATTGGTCCCCTTCCAGTTCAGATGCATCCCGTCCTTCTTGTACAAGTCCCACCTTCCCCAGAAGGCATCCCAATTATCTACATATCTGAAGCCCTCCCTCCTACACCAGCTGCGTAGCCACATGTTCAGCTGCGCCCGCTCCCTGTTCCTCACCTCGCTATCTCGTGGCACCGGTAGTAAACCAGAGAACACTACTCTGTTCGTCCTGCTCTGCAGCTTCCATCCTAACTCCCTGAAATCACTTTTTATATCCTCAATCCTATTTCTGGCTATATCATTTGTGCCAATATGTAACACGATTTCTGGCTGTTCGCCCTCCCCTTTTAGAACCTTATACACCCGATCGGAGACGTCCCGGACCCTGGCACCAGGGAGGCAACACACCTTCTGGGAATCCCGATCTTGACCACAAAATCTCCTGTCGATTCCCCTAACTATCGAGTCCCCTACCACGAGTACTTTTCTATTCTGCCCCCTTCCCTTCTTTGCCACAGTGTCAGGCTCAGTGCCAGAGAACTGACTACTATGGCTTTCCTCTGGTAGGTCATCCCCCCCCCGCCCCCAGCAGTATCCAAAACGGTATACTTATTGCTGAGGGGAATGCCCACAGGGGATCTCTGCACTGTCTGTCTGTCCCCTTTCCTCCCCCTAACTGTAACCCATCTATCCTCGTCCTGAGCCTTAGGAGTGACCAACTCCCGATAACTCCTCTCAATTACCCCCTCTGCCTCCTGAATGATCCGTAGTTCATCCAGCTCCAGCTCCATTTCCCTAACACGGTTTTCAAGGAGCTGTAGTTGGGTGCACTTCCCGCAGATGTAGCCAGCGGAGACGTGTGCCACATCTCCCAACTGCCACATTCTGCAGGAGGAGCAAGCAACTGCCCTAGCATCCATACCCCACTTATCTGAACACCCACTCAATACTAAAGTAGAAAGCTTACGTCAAGTAATAATAACAAATTAATAACAAACTTATATTCAATAGAGAAAGTTTAGAATGAACCTTACCTTATTAACTAACTAGGTTAGAGGAGGAGGGCGGGTGGGAGACTCTACAGTTGTAGAGTCTCGGGTTTAGCCGCCTTGCTGATATATATGGTATATATGATGAGCAACCACAAAATGATAGAATTTTACATTGTGTTTGAACATGGAAAAAAGTTTGAAGCAGGGGTGTTACACTTGATAAAGGGAAAACAATGGGGCGCAAGTTGACGGAGGTTGATTGGGAAGTACATTAAAAGGCATCAGAGATAATGGGAACTGCAGATGCTGGAGAATCCGAGACAACAAAGTGTGGAGCTGAATGAACGCAGCAGGCCAAGCAGCATCTCAGGAGCACAAAAGCTGATGTTTTGGGCCTAGACCCTTCATCAGAAGAGGGGGATGGGGAGAGGATTCTGAAATAAATAGGGAGAGAGGGGGAAGTGGGTGAAGATGGATAGAGAAGATAGGTGGAGAGGAGAGTATAGATGGGGAGGTAGGGAGGGGATAGGTCAGTCTGGGGAGGATGGACAGGTCAAGGGGGCAGGATGAGGTCAGTAGGTATCAAATGGAGGTGAGGCTTGAGGGGATAGGTGAGAGAAAGAACAGGTAAGGCAAGTGGAAACGAGCTGGGCTGGTTTTGGGATGTAGTGGGGGGAGGGGAGATTTTGAAGCTTGTGAAATCCACATTGATACCCTTGGGCTGCAGGGTTCCCAAGCGGAATATGAGGTGCTGTTCCTGCAACCTACTGGTGGCATCATTGTGGCACTGCAGGAGGCCCAGGATGGACACGTAGTCTATGGAATGGGAGAGGGAGTTAAAATAGTTCGTGACTGGGAGGTGCAGTGGTTTATTGGGAACCAAGTGTAGGTGTTCTGCAAAGCGGTCCCCAAACTCCGCTTGGTTTCCCCAATGTAGAGGAAGCCACACTGTGTACAGCAGATGCGTTATACCACATTCGCAGATGTGCAGGTGAGCATCTGCTTGATGTGGAAAGTCATCTTGGGGCCTGGGATGGGGATGAGGGAGGTGTGGGGGCATGTGTAGCACTTCCTGCAGTTGTAGGAAGTTGAGGGGTGTGTATGGTTAAAAGAAAGGGCAGCAGGATAAATACTTGAAGTGGGTTTGTCCGAGCGAACCGGGGGTTGAAACGGCCTCTTTGGGGAAAGCAGCACCAGCAGGCAGATCAGCGGCACCACAGCTAGCTCTGTTGTGCAGCAGGGAGGGTCAAAGTGGTAGAGATGGTCAGTTAGTGGCACAGACTTCTGTTTTTAAAATTCATTCGTGGGATGAGGGTGTCTCTGGCTAAAATAGCATTTTTTGCTCAGAGGGCATTTAAGAGTTAACCATTTTCTGTGGCTCTGGGGTCACGTGTAGGCTGGATTAGGTAAGGATGTCAGGTTTCTTCCCTACAGGATATTAGTGAACCAGCTGGGTTTTTCCTGACAATTGATAATGGATTCATGGTCAACATTAGAGTCTTAATTCCACATTTTTATTGAATTCCATTTCCACCATCTGCCTGGTCCCCAGGACATGAGCTGATTCTCTGGATTGAGAGTCCAGTGATAACAGCACTAGACCATCACCTCTCCTTCAGACAGGTGTTCCTTTGGCTGCAAGTGAGATTCCAGGATGGCGTGTTGCCTCCTTGGTGCCAGGAGCAAGGATGTCTCTGAATGGGCACAGGATATCCTGAAGAGGGAGAGTGAGCAGCCACAAGCATGGTCCATATCAGTGACAACTACATGGGCAGAGAGATAGATGAACTCCTACAAAGGGATTTCAGGGAGTTTAAAATCACGATCTCCAAGGCTTGCAATGTTGTGATTACTCCCTGTGCCATGTGACAGTGAGGTGGAGTAGGAAGATAGCACTGTTATGTGACTAAAGAGCTCATGTAGGAGGGAGAATGTGAATCTTTGGGATGTCTTCCATGGCAGGTGGGTCCTCTACAAGAAGGACAGGTTGACCCTAAACTGGAGGGCACCAATATCTTGGCTGGAAGGTTTGCTTCGTGCCACTTGGGAGAGGGCTTAAATGCCTGGGATAGAGTGTTGAGAACCAGAGGAATAAGTCGGCAAGTAGAATAACTGAGGAGGGGGTCAAAGATTAAGGCCCTAGGAACATACCGGGTGAGGTTACTGGACACACCTGGACTAGCGGTGTGAGGTGATGCTTGAAAACAAGTACAAGTGTGACAGGTAAGACCAGATGAACTTAGAGCATGGATTAGTGCATGTGGATATAATGTAGCTCGTGGAGAGACAAGACTGGCAGCTTAATGTTTCTGGATTTAGATGTTTTGGGCGAGATAGGGGTGTAAAAAAGGTGGGAGGGGGTTGTGTAACTGATAAGGGAGAATATCACAGCTGTACTGAGGGGGGAATATCTTGTGCTCATCCAGCGAGGCATTATGGATAGAGCTCAGGAACAGGAAGGTACAGTTACATCAATGAGCTTGTACTACAGGCCTCCCGGTAGCCAGTGGGAGATACAGGAATAGATATGTGGATAGATTATGGAAAATTGTAAGAACAACAAAGAGTGAGTTTTAACTTGTGTTCACTGGGCCTCACTTAGTACCAGGAGTTTGGGTGGGGGGAATTTGTTAGGTATGTCCAGGATGGTCTTGTGAAACAATATGCAAATACTCCATGTAGGGAAGGAGTCTCGTTAGACCCTGGTATTAGGGAATGAGACCAACCAGGTGATCAACATTTCAGTGAGGGAACATTTCAAGAGCAGTGATCATAATTCTCTTAAGTTTTGAGTTACTTCTGGGTAAGGATGAGAGATGTCCTAAGGTGAAATTATTAAATTGTAGGGAGACTAATTACCACAATATCAGGCAGGAACTGGGGAATGCAGATTGAGGTGGCTGTTTGAGGATATATCAACATCTAGCATCGTGGAATCTTTTTAAAGGCCAGTTGATCAGAGTTCAGGACCTGCATGTTCCTGTGAAAATGAAGGACAAGGACGGAAATATTCAGAAACCTTGGATGAAAAGAGAAACTGTCAAAAAGATAAAGGAGACATGTGTAAGGTTTAAGGAAAGCAGAAAGAACTCTAGGAATTCAGGGTTAAAGGGGGCAGGGAGTCCTTGGCAAACAGGATTATGGAAAATCCCAAGGCAAGTTATAGCTGTATACAGAGCAAAAAGGGAGCTAGGGAAAGGATAGGTCCACTCAAGGACAAAGGAGGGAATTTACGCATGACACTGGAGGAAATGGGCAATGTCCTTAATGAATACTTCAGATTGGTATTCACAAAGGAGAAGGACATTGCTGACAGTGAATCTTAAGAGGTGGATGTTGATATTCTAGTTCGTGTCAATGTTTAAAAGGAGCAGTTGGGTATGTTGAAAAGTGTGTTAAAGTAGATAAGCCCCCAGGCAAGTGAGGACATTGCTGGGCCTTGTAAGAAATCTTTGCATCCTCTTTATTCACGAGAGGTCCCAGAGGACTGGAGAATAGCCAGCATCGTACCTTTTTTGTTTAAGATGGGCATAAGGAATAATACAGAAAATTACAGGCCGTGAGCCTTACGGCAATGGTAGGGAAATTATCAGCGAATATTCCTGGGGTTAGGATTTACACTCATTTGGACAAGTATGGACCATTGTAGTGATCCACTGCATGGCTTTGTGCGGGGAAGGTTGTGACTCTCAAAAGTTGATCAAGTTTTTTGAAGAAGTGACAAAGATGATTGAGGGTTGGGCGATATATGGATTATATGTATCTTTGCACGGTCTTTGCCAAGGTCACTCATGGCAGGCTGATGCATAAGGTGAAGTCACATGGGATCTGTGGTGAACTGGTAAGATGGATACAGAACCAGCTTAGTCAATGACAATGGAGTAGCAGTGCAAGATCTGTAGCCAGTGGTGGTTTGGTAGTGATCAGTGTTGGGACCCCTGTGGTTTGTCAATTAGATGAATGATTTGGAGGAGAATGTAGGTGGCCTGAATAGTAAGTTTGCAAATGATGCAAGTAGTAAGGAGGTTTGCCAGAGGACATGGCTGGAAACTTGGGCACAGAAATGGCAGATGACGTTTAATCCAGACAAATGCAAGGTGATGTGTTTGGGAAGATCTAATCCAGGAGGGAAATGTGCAGTAAGTGGCAGAGCCCTTTGTACATCAAGTAGAGGGATCTAGACGTACAGGCTCACTGTTCACTGAAAGTGGCCACACAAGTGGATATAAGGTGGTCAAGAAGGCATATAGCATGCTTTCCTACATCGATCAAGGTGCTGAATATAAATATGGACAAATCATGTTGCAGCTGTATAGAACTTTAGTTAGGCCACATTTGGAATATTGTGTACAGCTGTAGTTGCCAGGATGTGGAGACTTAGAGGGTACAGAAATGGTTTACCAACATGTTGCCTGGTTCGGAGGGTATTAGCTATGAGAAGAGATTGGACAAACTTGGTTTGTTCTGACTTGAACATTGAAGGTTAAGCAATGACCGAAATAGAAATTTACAAAATTGAGAGGAAGGGATGGAATGGCTAGTCTGAGTCTTTTTCCCAGGTTAGAACTGTCAACTACTAAGAGACATAGGCTTCAGGTATCAAGGGGTAAATTTGAAGGAGATGTGAGAGGGCAAGTTTTTTTTTGCACAGAGTAGTTTAGTGCTTGGAATGCACTGTCAGAGGAGCTGAGAGATGCAGATATAATAGCAACGTTTAAGAGGCATCTTGACAGATGTATGAGGAGGCAGGGAAAACTGGGGTGGAGGCAAACTGCCCTTAGTTTAGAAAGGCATCTTGTGTTGGTGCAGTCGTGTTGGGATGAGGGGCATGTTCCTGTGCTGTACTGATCTTTGTCCTTATCATTTCATGGTTGTTATGATTGAGGATGATGCAAGAAATTCCTATAATTTAGGATTCAAATAAGTAGGGAGCAAGGGGAAGAAAATTAACAGTAAGAAGATTGTACTGCAGAAATTAATAGACCTGCAAATTGATAAATCCCTGGGACCTGATCATCTACATCCCAGAGTGTTGAGTTGGCTGTAGACATAGTTGATGCATTGGAAATCATTTTCCAAAATTGTAAAGATCTTGGAATGATTTCTGCAAATTGTAAGTTGCGTAAATGTCACCTCACTGTTTGAGAAAGCAGCCGGAGATAAGTCTGGGAAAAGCCTTTGATATCAGGAGTAGGGAAAATGATAGATTTGATCATTAAAGGATGTGATAATTGGTTCCTCGGGTACAAACAAACATGATAAAGGGGATAGGATGGATGTAGCCTATTTGGATTTTTCAGAGGGCTTTGATAAAGTTCTGAATAGGATATCAGTTAGTAGCATTAAAACACATGGTGCTGGAGGTAGAGTACTGTCGTGGATTGAAGATTGACTAACAGTCCGAGAACAGAAGCAGTAAATGATTCATTCTCCCTGTGACTAATGGGGTACCACAGGGATCAGTAAACAGTCCCCAGCTGTTGACGACAGTATTTGTCAATGATCTGGATGTGAGTCCAAACATCCTACTTCCAACTTTGTAGATGATATAAAGCTAAGTAAGAAATGTGTGTTGAGGAAGATGTGAAACATTAAGAGGATTTGGAAGGCTTGGGAACTGGTCATGAACATGGCAAATGGAAAACAATGGGGGAAGATGTGAGGCCCTCCACTTTCGTTAAAAAAAACGTGCATGCAGAGTATTTGCTAAATGGTGAAAGGTTGGAACATATAGGGTATACTTGTCAGTAAGTCACTGAAAGCTAAGATGCATGTGCAAAATACAGTTTGAAGGGGTGGTGTTATGTTAGCCTTGATTGTAAGAGCAGTTATGGTCTCCTTCTGTCAGGATGGATACCATTTCTGTAGAATATGTGACAAAGGTTCTTGACTTGGCCCAGGGCTGGTGGGACTGTCCTGTGAAGACAGATTGAGCAAACTGTGCCTGTAGAAGTGGGAAGAATGAGCGCTAACGTAATTAAAACTTAGAAAATACTTAAGCGGGTGATGGGATGGATCCAGGCAAGGTGTTTCCCTTATGTGGAGAGTCTATAAATTAGGGGCGGTGTATTAAAAACAAAAAGGGTGATGCCATTTAGGCCTGAGAGGAGAATTTCTTTTTAGTTGGATGCTGGTAAATGTCTGGAATTCCCTAGCCCAGAGGCCTGTGTAAGCTTTGAATTTTGTGTTTAAAGTAGGGCTTGAAACATTTTCGATTATCACTGGAGTAAAGGGTTATGGGGATGGAGTTGGTTAAAGATATTGAAGCGTCCAATCAGCCTGGTTCAGGCTGTATGGCTTATTCCTTTTCCTGTGGTCGTGTTTTCCTTGGCTGGCCTCACACATGGAGATCTTTGCCACGTCCAGGTGCCTTGCCTCGGTCCTCATACAAATAAAAATGAGAGGGAGAAATTAAGCAATCACAGATTAATGTTAATGTTCAAGATATTTTTCTTTATCATGCCTACTTGTTTTTAATTTTTTGTGATTCATGGTTTGGAATGTGGAAAAGGAATTGCGTTTCAAATCAAGTGGTAATTAAGGTGCCGGTGTCTCTTTCATCAACATAATTTGCATAGAGATCTCACTGATTAGAGTAGGTGGCTGGTTTTGCAAGATTTATGTGTGCTCAGTGAGGAATAAGTAGATTTTTATTTTGAAGTTGTTTCCCAACTAGAGTATAGTTTCACCTTTTCTGCACTTTTGGACTGGGATGTGTTGCCAACTACATGATGTGCCTGTTAATTTGAGAGAAGGTGTTGATTAGCTGGAAAGATGTTTACAACTGCATGTCAACCAACTGTTTCCGTTGGACTCTGAGCTAGAAACACTGATGCTCTGAAGTAAACTGCATTTGTGTTTCGGGGGCGAGAGAGATCTTTAATTTGTTCTTCCCCTTTTAAAGTTACCTGCCAGTTCTGATTATAATACAGCCTGTGAAAGCTGTACTTACAAGGGTAGGAACTGCAGGTGATGGGAGGGTGACCTGTTTTCTGTGCCCTTTGCTGTTACCTAAGAATATTCAGGTTTAAAAGGTGCAGTGGAGAACTGGATTTTCTAAGACAAAACTTGTAATTTAACTGGTAAAGTTTCTGTTTCACACAATTGAAAACATCCATAAACATTACAGGCTTACAGTTTTCAATACTGTGAAACAGTCTCAGTGAAAGAGACGAGTCATTTTCAACAAGGCCAAGTAATTTTCCCCATCAAGCCAAATTGCAGTATGGTTCTTTCTAGATTACGTCTGCTTTATTGTGTGCAGCACCACTCCCTGTTGATCCCCACATTAATGAACAGTTACACCATGTCTGCTCCTGTGGGACAACTAAAAAACATCAACAATGCTGTGGGATTCTGATCACTTTGAAGGCACGGTTCCTCATACTATTACCTGAACCAAAGTTGCCCATTTCTTTCTAAATCTATTCCAGGATGTTACCGGGGCTGCTTCGCTCTCTCTCGCCCCCTTCAATACTCTCTTCATTTTCAATAGCAGTGTGGCTTTTCACAATCCCTCACTATAAATGCTAAAGATGGAGCTGCACGCCATCTGTGTGAGCAGCACCAGCTGAATATGATGATCTGTTGTTTACCGCAGATCAAGTCTCATATGTTCGTGGCATTAACCTCAAAATTCATTGATTTCCCACTGAGCTGTAAAATTCTTTCAAGCCACTCCCATGAGCCCTGCTCTTTCTCCAGAGCTCTGCAGAATGTTCCACCTTCAAATGCTAATCCTATTCCTTTACAAAGAGGAAGAGATGAGTAGCTGCCCAATTATGGTTGATGCCTGCTAAGTTGGACTTTGTGCTGGTGCCTGAATTCCTTTGTATCTCTGCCTGCCCCTGTTTGGTCCCCTGCTTTTTGTCTAATAAAAATGCCCAATGCATTAACACACTTGGTTAGTGATGTAAACTGACACCCAGTGCATTACATTGATCCCTGACCCCTAGCTGTATTTTTAAAAATCAGAGAAGATTCTAATTGTGAGGCATGTTATTAACCAGCCCCATTGCTGACTGTATTTCTGGAGGAGGCCAGTTCAGAATGGTGAGCACTAGCCTTGTCCAGGAGCTATCATGTTGAGTGAAGTCAGAAGAGCCTGTTTTATCAGCGAAATGATGGAGGTGCCACTTCCAAGACCCGAGGAGAGTCTAGAGTGTCGGCAGTAAAAGTATTGGTGCCAGTGCCTTGTTATTGGACCAGAGTGATCTGAGATCAAGTGATGTGAGAGACAGACACTTGTCCTGAGAATTGTTTTCTGTGTGCACCCATTTCAGGGAGTGAGTGTAAATGGGATATTAGAGGCAGGCTGCTAATGTAGTTGACTTGCAGGAGTGCACTCATCCAGCTTCTTCTACTCCACTATGCCTGGCCCTTTCAGTGGATGTTTGCTGGGTTCCTAAGGATTATTGTCAAATGGAAACTGCAGCATAGAACTGAGAGGCTGAGAGCTGAGGTGGAAACTCTGAAAAAGTCAGTTGGTACCTGGAGATTGTACGGTATTGAGACTGACGTGTGAGCATTAAATTATGAGTAACGTCACAGAATTATCTCGCTGTGTACGTGCATGGATCTGAAATGCATGTATTTTAAATGTAAAATTTACTGAATTGCTCCAAATCCAATGAAAACTTTTTTTCAGACTGAAATGATGTGATGTGGAATCCTATCTGTGCCTCTGTCAGTGACTTAACCAGTGATTTGTCAAGCATACCGGAGTGTAATAGTTCACATTGGCTGTGTTCATGTCCCTTGCAATTGGGTTGTTGAGGGATAATGTTTCTGATGACCAGGATCTGTATATACCCTGCCTTTTTCATTTCTGTGGGATTGGAGTTTTTTATTTGAAGAGTTGAGGTTGTTCAAAGTCTCGATAGTTCAAATTTCCTGTTCTTTGAATTAGGTTGAATTTAAATGTGCTCATCTCTGAGACACTGGTTCAGTTGCTACAGTTTCCTCATTTCTTCCCCTCGCACCAGATCCCTGCTTTTAGAAAGGGGAAAAGCAGCTAGCACCCCCTCTCCAAAAGAAACTTTTACAGCAGTGCAAGTGCTGATCTGCCTAAAGGCATCGGTTCTGCTTATCCATTATGTCTAACCTATGTATTTGCCTCTTCAATTGCTCAAAAGAGCGTTGGATTTTAAATTTCAACGCGTTCTGCACATTATGACCATGAAAAAGGACACATTAGGTGATTTCCTGTTGCCTTGCTTACATGTGCTTCAAAAGAACCCAAGTTCTTTTTCTGAGGCATCCTGTGTGTGGAATCCAGCCATTGTCCAACAAGAATCTAGCTCTTCTGTCATCGCACCTGAAAACTTACTGACAGCTGTTGACCTTGGCTTCTAAAACTGAGTTTGGGACTTTTTAACCTGGACATGGTAAGACCCTTAAAGGGGTAGAGGTGAGCACCGTGAGGTCTCAAGGACAGAGTTGTGATCACTGTGGTCAAATGACTTGAATTCTTTATGTATACACTGGCAAATACTTAACCAATGTATTGAAGAGCATCTCCCATGTATTAATTTTTCTAAGATTCGATATTTTTTTTTCTGCTTCCAAATGGTGAGAGGGCTTCCTTACACAGAACTCAACCCACAAAATCACAGGCTGTCAGAAGAAGATTAACATGTAGGTGGAAATAGAAGGTAGAAAATAGATTGTATCTTTATTAAATTCACTCAGGTGTTGCAGAGTTAAATTTTAGTAATCGTCATTTTTAAAAACTTAGGCACGATTAGCACTTTATTATTGAGTGTGAATTGAATCTAGTCAAGGCATCTAACTTAAATTTTGCTGTTTCTACTACATACTGCTGACCACTTCTGAAATTTTTTCTCCCCCCCCCACCCCCCAGCAACTGCTTGTTTTCCCATTCTCCACCCCCACCCCATCCCACTGGAATTTATGAAAATTTATGTCTAATGCTTCATCTCTGCATGTACATCAGAGAACAGTTTGTCAGGATATGCTACCGCTATGAAAGAGGGGGGACTGAGTGAACGGCTGCTGCTTGTTAGTTGGCATCTTCAAAGCAGTCTACAATTTATGAGCATTGACCTAACTGAATCTGTAAAACCTGGCACTCTTTGGAGGTTTTTGAACACTATTCTGGTGTGTTTTATCCCTCCATATTGGTGTATATAGTGCACATCCTTTATGTTACAGCAGATGTTATGTGATCAGTTTACATCTTAAAATGTGGAAAAGTTTATGGATAATTATAATCTGTTGCCATAACAGTGCTTGATTTGATCTTTGTTCACAAACATTTGTCCAAAATGCAGCTACGAGCCAGCTCCAGAGTGTTAACTGTGAAAACTCTAATCTGTGCTTTCCCTGTTAGTGTTTGAAGGTGGAAACAGGTGAAAGGTTTGGAATAACAGACGGCAGAAAATTTGGTGTCGAAGGGAGCACCCAGAATAGTATTTTTTAAAAAATGGCATTTTTTTTCAAAAGCACTGCCAGCGCACAACTTCTACTTCCTATCTCATTAGCATCTTTCATAACAGATCTATTTTTCAACGTAGTTGCTGTTTTTCCTTGCCCCTTCCAACCTTAAATTCTTGAATTTAACTGGATGAACTCAAGAAATTGAGTTTGCTTATTCAGATTAATGCCCCCTGATTGTACTGTTGTAATTTATTCTAAGTCTTGGAGAATTAATATCATAGCTGTGATCTATATATCTCTGTTCTCGAGATGTGATCATGCTTTGAAGATTATTTTAGACATTTGTGTTTGGTTCCTCCCTGACTGCTTTGAATGTACGCACCATGTGGGGAACAGATGCAGTCTTAAAGTCAGGCATCACTGTCAGCTGAATTTAGCTGGGCCAGCAGTTGGCAATTTCACTCTGATCAATATCACTGCTGACGGATGTGCACAGAGCACCCTGCAAATCCTCCCAGCAACTGACACTGGCAATGCACGTGTGAACAAAGTTAGGTTCCAGTGTGATACTGCATGTAGTCAAAAAGCTTCGCAACCCTTGCTTGTTGGCCTCTGTTAAATGCTAGCGACAGATCAAGGTTGCATAGGGCCACAACTGGCTGCAGTTACCATGCAAGAGTTCTACAGGATATAGCCTGAGAATTAGGGCCAGACTGTTCAGTAGAGCTGGTAGAAAGAATTACAACAAACAAAGGGTGGTAAATAAGACTCATAGAGTCATACAGCACAGAAACAGACCCTCCAGCCACAATCCAGTGTCCTTCTAAAGTACAATAAGGGTAAAAGGAAATTTCTTAAATAGGAGTCCATCTTCTCTTCAAATTGGGGTTTCAATTAGGACTCCAGGGCTTCTGTAAGGTCCTTGCAAGGTGTTCCTCAGATCCATTGCCATTGTTGCCATCTCATCAATACCACCAGGCTGTTAATGAGACAGGATACTAATTCTAAGACATTAACTTGCGGACAGTAAATTTGAATTTGAGGTTTTGTAAATAGTGCTGTTTTGCGAATGTTCCAAATACATAATTTTTATTTCCAAGAGCCGATTTCTGTATAAATCGGATTGCATTTTTAAAAATGCAGACACCCATCTGTAGCAAAACTACTTTTATTTTAAATAAGCTTCCTTGATGGCTTCATGATGTAGCATTAATGCCAGAATGCATCACCCACTGAATGCCAAGAAATTGAAATTATTTCCTGGAAATTAATTGCATCTTAGAATTAGTCCAATTTTGTCTCCCCCACCCTCTGCCAAGTCTTTCCTTGAATTTATAATCCTTTACTGGCACTGTGCGGTGCAGTTTGGACCAAGACAAGTGAGCAATCTCATTTTCGAGTCAGAAACGATCAGGTGCCAATAGTTAAATAACTTTAATTTGTCCAATAACATCCAGTACGTTTGAAATTCTTAACTATAAGAAAATTACAAAAGGCAAAGTAACGTGGGGCCAAGCCGGTTGCTCCTTCAATAAATCCCTATCTGCAGCTTTCAATTTACCTTTTTAACCAAGCAATTATAGATCAACAGCTTGCATTTATGTAGTGCCTTCAATGGGCATGGACATATTACTTGACGACATGGAGAAGTGTATCAGGATCATTTGCTGTCCTGCTGGAGGAGGTTACAGCAATAGGGGAGAGCAAGGGCAGGATTACACAAGAAGGATGGCTGTTTCTATATTGAGGCATTGCCAGGTGGGGAGCCAGTGTCAGCCCAAACTACTCAGGGAGACTGGCATTAGGAAGTGGACAGCAGAGTTTTGGCTGAGCTGAAATTTACATAACCCATCTTATCAAAGCAGTTTTCTGTTTGGCAGTAACAATGGAGGTCATTGAACTTATAGTGACGTGCAAGAGAAAGCTGGTGATTTTCTGACAGTCATGATGGGCTGAATGGCCCTGTATTTATTGTACATATTATTCTTTGGTTATCCACCACCTCCCACCTTCTGTCTCCCTGTGGTTAAGTCTCTACTGTCTGTCCTGAATTGGGGTCAGTGACCAGATTGTGATATACGCTGATATCAAACAGTCTATTTGGAACTGAATTATTAAATGTAAAAGTTTTTGTGGAAGTTGAGGTATTCCCTTACACACAGACCAACCACTTCCTTAAATGTCACAATAAATTCAGAACTAAATTACAGTTAATTGCACAAGTTTTTTATTAATAGTTGGGAAATGGAACAGCAAATATTCTGAAAAGTTTTATATTACAGAAAAGTAGATACAATGACTCTGTAAATTATTCATGACTAATAAAATCAGGGTCATGTGTTAGAGTATTTTAAGGTGAGGACTGAGTGGAAGTTGCTTGAAATATGAATGAAGATATGATGTTAACACTCAAACACTTAGCAAACAAAATAGGTAAGATTGCTCCCAACTCTGATCTCTGTTCAAATTACATCAAGATTGAAGCATCAAGTAGAGTTGCAGTCTTTTCCTTTACTGTGGGGAGGGATGTGGGGGGGAAGAGTGAGAGAGAGAAGGAAGCCTAGGAGAGTGTACTCAAGTGGCAGTGGGACTGGACTAGGAAATAAAGGGGGAATAAAAGAATACAAAGGTGCTATTATTCAATTTAAAATGTTAAACCGAGTCTCCATCTGCTGTTGGGTGAATGTAAAGGATCCTATCTTGAGGAAAAAGCAGGTACGTGGCCTATACTTAATCCTTAATCCAAATTACAAGCAAGTAATTGATGTGCTCTTGTGATGCAATGGTAGTGGCCCTATCTCTAAACTAGGTGGTTTGAGTCCTATTTGCTCAAGATGTGTGTAATAACATCTCTGAACAGGTTGATTTAAGGAAATATCCAGAAAAAATGTAATTTTGTAGGAACTTGCTGTGTAGTTTGGCTGCTGCTTTACAATATGGCTGCATTTCACAAAGACTTCATTTACTGACTGTGAAGAGCATTGGAATGCCCTCTTTTATGAAGTTGCCTTAGAAATGCAAACCTTTCTCGCAATAGTATGTCAAGAGAAGGGAAGAGATGATGGAAATGCTACTGTGCACAACTGGGCAGATGGGTGTCAATCATGATCTATAAGGAAGGGGAAGAAAGCAGGATCTGTAGTAATGTCAAGAGGTTGGGGGGGTACGGGGGGAGGAAAGAGAGATCCCAGCTATCCAGGAGGTTGCTTGTCTCAGTTCCAAAGTGATTGCAGTTCCCATTGAGGTGACCTCTAGTCTTGCACTGAGGAAAAGCAAATTGCCTAACCATAGGCTCTGCAATGGGGAGGCTGCAAGTGGTGTAAGTGTGTGAAAGTGTTGCTGAAGTTGACTTGAAGGTACTGCTGTTGTCAAGAGCGTAAGCAATAGAAGCACAAGTTTGGTTGTAGTGAATGTTGGGGGGCACATTTGGGAAATTTGAAGATGATACAGGAACTGGCCATGTAGTGGATAGTATAGAGGATAGCTGTAAGCTCAAATGGTATCGATGGCTTGGGGAAGTGAAAGAAGCGGAGTTCAACACAGAAAAATATGAGCTAATGCATTTGTGGGGGGTGGGAGTCAAACTATAAAAAAAACACAATAACTGGGAATGTACTAAGGGGGTAGATGAAGTGAAAGATCATGCCGTGCAACTGTGCAGGTCCCTGAAGGTAGCTGTATAGGTAAATAAGGTTATAATGAAGGCATATAGAATGCTCTCCTTCATTGGCACAGATATTGGATACCAAAGTAGGATTATAAATGATGAATCGGTGTAAGACGCTGGAGAGGCCGCAACTAGAGTAGCATGTGCTGATCTGGTCACCACATTACAGGAAGCAGGATGGAATTGCTGTGGAGAATATTTTTACTACAAAATGTTGCCAGGGCTGGAGAACTGTAGAAACAATGAGAGGTTGGAGAGACTGGGGCTGTTTTTCTTGGAACAGAAGGCCGAAGGGTGACATGATTGAGGTATGCAAAATTGTGACTGGCAGAGAGAGAGAGTAGACAGGAGGGACCTGTTTCCCTTTGAAGAGAGTTCAAAAGCCGGGGGCTATTGATTCAATCGAAATGCTAGAGGATGAGAGGGGATGTAGGAAAAACCATCTTTACACAGAGGGTGATGCGTGTCTGGAATTTTCTGCCTGAGCTGGTATTGGAGACTGAGACCCTAAACACTTTTTAAAAAAAAAAGTATCTGGATCTGGACCTCAAGTACAGTAAGCTGCAGGACTGTGGACCATGTGCAGGAAGGTGGGATTAGAAAGGGCATCTGGGTGTCTTTGGGTCGGCATGGACAAGATGGGCCAAATGGCTCCCTTCTGTGCTGTATGGCTTCTATAGTTCTAATTAACAGCAGCCATTTTTGTTCGGTGATCGTCAGGCTGATTGCTCATCCTTCATGGATATACCTCTGGGTCAGCTTGCAATCTGTTTTTGGTATAAAAGCTATTTGTCTTTTGGTTGCACCTCTCTCCCTGTGGTTGTAGGACCTGACTGAAGATATAACAGCTTCACACTGCCAGCTTCCAGGCTGGAGAAGGATTGTGACTGATTTTTAAACTCAAGTGTTCAGTTACAAAGTAACCTGAAGTTATAGGGGGAAATATTAGACTACTGGTTTGAGGTTACTTGTAACTCGTTACAACTCTGATCTGCACGTTATTTTGCTGTTTAATCATGGTTTATTCAGAAGGTAGATCTGTTTGGTATTACCTTTTTCTTAGAAAGTCACTTGTTGAAGTTGAACGATCTGTGTTTCTGTCACCACAGCAGTACTGAACAAGTGGGGTACTTTCCACACGCTCCCATGCTCATAATTCTATAACTCCTTGGACTTCTCCAGCCCTTTCACATGCGACTCTTCCCCTCCCACCTTGTTGTCAACTCCACGGCTTGTTTTTTTACCCCCCCCCCCGCCCCAAGTTATTTTGCCAGTTACACCCTGACTGACAAAGTTGCATGCCACACTAAGTCATTTTGGACTTGCTTTTGTTGTAGTGAGAGTACTGGTGTGATTCACGCAAATGCATGCGCTAGTGAGACCTCCATTCAAGCTGGTTGTGTTCACAGTTACAGTTAAGTTGTAATTGTTTGTGAAAAAGTGTTTGCCTCTGCATCCTGCAACATCTTAATTTAGCAACACCCACAAATGAAAATTCAGTGAGGTGATGGACAAATCTGAATATTCCAGTTTATTATGTGGTCAGAATGGGTAATCTATTTTTAAGTCACCCTCAGCTCCCTTGTTGCTAAGTTAATGTTACAGGGTGCAATACTGTTTTGTTGCTTTATGCATCGGTGTGAATTTTTAAGATATAAATTGGGAATGCTTTGCTTTTTTTTTCTTGCTGTGCTAATCTGCATACCTGATGCAATCCTGCAATTTTTAACACCTGCTTTTAGTAATCTCTTGAAGGTATTACAGAACAGTTGTCTTATTTTAATTCTGTGCATTTTAATACCTGCTTTGATTAATAGCCTTAAAGTATTAAGAGTGTTATGACGCAGCATGTCATGTGCCATTAGCTGATATTCTGTTCCCTATCTCTCTGCAGGTGAAGGTAATGACTGATATGGATCTGTTAGCTGTGGCATGTGAGCAGTTCCTGGGGAAGAGTGTACAGGAGACCAAAAGTGTGGTGTTACAAACCCTCGAAGGACACCTTCGAGCTATCCTGGGTAATTGGTGGACACGAATTTGTTTAAAATCTTGTCACAAGGCTGCTCCTTGCTACCACCACCTTAAAAATAAAGCAGTTTGTTCATGTGATAAGTAATGCCGCCCATATCGTCTATTGCTTGTGTGTTGGTGTCAGTGGGAATAGTGAGCATTGGCTGGTGTGTTGTCATTTACAAAGACTGTTCCCTCTTCCTGAAAGAATACTCATTCAAGAATAAGGCTGTATCTATGCTCCTTCTTACAGTCAGGCCGTACTCCCTTCCCAACTGGTTTTTAAAAGCTTCCATCCTTCACAAAAGTGCAATTTGCTCAACATTGAGCATGTGCTGCCCTGTGTTTGAGCACATCTTCCCACTACTGCAGTCCTAGCTTCAGTTGTGGGAGTGTATGGGAGTGAGTTGTACTAGCCACCCTATCCCAGGAGCGTTGAAATCAGGAGCCATATTTCATACATTTTTTTTGGTGTATGTGGATCTTAAAGTTGATCTAACTTCACATTTAGCTCTAATTTAAATCTTTACTTTTTGTCAGTCATGGTTCAGTTGCTAGCACACTCACCTCTGCATATCTAGGTTCTGAGATCAAGTTCCCCTGCAGGCCTCGAACATGGAAATTGAGGCTTGGTCTGGTGCAGTACTGAGGGTGTGCTGTAGTGACAGTGGTGCTGTCTTTCAGGTGAGATCACAAATGAGGCTGCCATTTACCTGCTTGTATGCATGTAAAAGATCCCATGATGTATTTTTTAAAAGAAGAACAGGGGACTTACCCCAGCTTCCTGGCCAAAATTTATCTCTGTCAATACCGCAGAATGTAATCTGCTCATTATCTCACACTGTGGGATTTTGCAGTCTGTAAATTGGCTGACATATTTTGTACATTGCAATCTTGGTTACACCAGGGTCTGAGATATCCAGTGACCATGTGAAATTATATTAAGTGAGTTTAATACAATGGTTGGTATTGCAGCTAAATCTGAGAGTAAAGAGTCACTTTGCTGCATTTTGGGAAAGGTGTACTTTTCTTGTCCACACTTGTCTCCTTTACTCGATATTGCAGTGAATTTGACTTCCAGCTTTGATTTGCTGGTAACTGGGGGGAGTTTGTTTGCTGAATTGGCTGATGGCTGGTTTGCGATTTAAGGTGACCCCAGCAGCATGGGTTCATATCCCCTACTGACTGAGGTCACAACGAAGTTCCCACATTCTGAACCTTGCCTGAGGTGTGGTGACCCTCTGGTTAAACCACCAGTTGTCTGTCTGTAATGAGAAAGCAACACTGGTCCTCTGGCACTATAAGAGACTTGATCTTTACACATCACAGAGTTTGTTTCTACGTAACTGCTCACTTCAAGTAAACCTAGCTAATAGGTGCAGGAATGGGCTATTCAGTCCTTTTGAGCCTGCACCTACATTCAGTATGATCGTGGCTGCTGTTACCCCCAGCTAAAAGACCCTGCCTTTATCTACCAAGAGGTTAGTAATCCTTGGCAAAATGTCACTGCCTGCAGGGTTGTAGTGGCAAATTTTCTGAAATAACTGTGCAGAGTTCTATCAACACTGCACAAATGATTTGCATTCTATAGACATGGACCTTATGGGATCAAATTTCCCATGTCAATAAAGTTAAGAAAACTCCGTCATAAGCAGTGAAAGAATGACAACCGGCTTTGAATTTTAATTTTAAATTCAAAGGATCGTATGTGCGACAAATATCAACAATAAAGCATCTCAGCCACTGAATCTTCACTTTAAAATATGCTTCCATGTCATGCAGAATTTCAAGTATCCACTTTGACAGCATGTTTCTGATTTTTCTGATTATTTCTTCCACTGTTCTAAAAGTGTTTTTCACAACCTCAGCCCATTCCAAGACACTTCAAAACCAATAAAGACTTTTGAACTGTTCATAGTACACAAATTGCAGCAATCACTTTTCTTCCAGCAAAATCCCACAGACAATCTGCTTTCATGGTGTTGGATGAGGGACAAATATTGGCTAAAAGACACTAGGCAGAACTTGCTGTTCTTCAAACTAGAATCGTGTTTTTGATGTGTGTGGGCATGGCCTCAGTAATGCCTCAACTGAGAGAGAAGACCCCCGTCAATATGGCACTCATTTAACACAGCAGTAAACGTGCCTGCCTGAAATTTGTCCTCAAAGTTCAGAATGGAATTGAACTCACTACCTTCTGGATTTGAGAAAGTTTGCTACCTTCTAAGCCACAACTGTGAAATTACTTTCTGTCTCACTTTCCCTTTGTCCATCATTCAAATTCCAAATCATACAGACTTTGTTTCTGTTGAGTCCTCATTTTTCATGCATTTGCACGTTAACCAATCACTTGACTGGATTAAACTTTGAATCTGCCCTCCCTGTGACTCTCATTCCAGAAACCATGTCTGAGCTGATTCAGTTGACAGTCTTGGTTATTGGGGCAAATTAGAAAGCACATTATAATTGAAAGAATATTTAATTCCTGTCCTATTAAAGTAGGATTAGGTCACAAATTTATCCTAACCCCAGTCCTGAATAATATCTCAAATTGGTGCTGGTGATGCAGATGGGTTTTTATGGTTGTTCTGATGGGAGAGATGGAGTAATGGATGTTATGTCTGTCTCACTATAACAAGTCTGAAGCTGGATGTTTGCCTGTAGCTGGAATCCTAGAGGGCTCCGTGACTTGGCGCTCTGCTGTGGTTACTCCTAGGGTTGCTGAGGATTGCAGAGGTTTCTGCTTGGTGCCTTGTCACATGGTACAACCTGCAGTAACTGAGCAGGACTTGCTTCAATCCTATATTCCCCACATTCCTAACCTAGATCCAAGTCCCACTTAACTTAGACATGGCTTTACTTCTGTTGTGTTGGCATTTAGTATTTTAATCATTTTTTTGATAATTCTTAAACCCCTCACCAAGATGCAGACTTTTTTTATCCTATTTTTTTATCTGTGCCTCCAGGTGAATTGTTTGCAAATTTTCAGATGTGTTAGTGCATTAACCTGATTTGCTCCCCCCACCCCGTTCCACAGGGACTCTGACTGTTGAAGCCATTTATCAGGACCGAGACCAGTTTGCCCAGCTAGTGCGTGAAGTGGCTGCTCCTGATGTCGGCCGCATGGGAATCGAGATCCTCAGCTTCACAATCAAGGTGAAAAATAATGTGCCATACCTCAAGCACAGATTTATCTGTGGCCACTTTCTGTTTCACCTGCTATTTGCTTTTAATGAAGGTAAAATTCTCCCTTCAGCTGGATCCACTTCCTGCAAAGAGTTGAAAGAAATTAGGGCTCGTGATGCAGTGGACATGTCCCTCCCTCTGAACCAGGAGTCCTAGGTTCAAGTCCTACCTGCTCCAGAGTTGTGCAGTAACATCTCTGTACGGGTTGTTGAGAAAATGGTGACAAGAGATACATTTGGAATAAAGATGTACTTCGTTCCAGGTGCATCAGAGAATTTGGGTTTGGATGGGATCTAGGGAAACATAATAAAGCTATTCACACTCTCCAACCCATTGTGCCACTGAGTTAGTTTGTAGCTCTATCTTGAGTTTATCTATCCACTTTGGATCTATGTCCCCTAGGAACCTTGTCCAATGAAAATATGTCCATCTCGGATTCAAAATTTGCAATTGATTTTCACTCCCTGCCTTCCCCAGCCGCCTCATTGTTTTGTGGTGGAGAGTTTCAGGTTTTTCACACCCTTTTGTGTACAGCAGTGCATCCCTGAAAAGTCTGGTTTGACTTGGAGTTTTTGGCCCCTTTTCTCTGCACTTACCTCCAAAGAAAATTTGTTTTTTAACACCTCCAAAGAGATGACCTGATATCTTCATTGCAAAACAGTCCTAGGCAGGATAAATGTAGGAACAGTGTTCCAATGACTGGGAAGTCTTGGTTATTGGGTTGTAAAGGTAGAGATTTTACAACTGAGATGAGGAGAAATTTCTTCACCTAGAGACTGATCAGCCTGTGCAATTTTGCACCATAGAAAGCAGTTGAGACCAAAATACTGTATCAGGGATAATGGGAACTGCAGATGCTGGAGATTCCAAGATAATAAAATGTGAGGCTGGATGAACACAGCAGGCCAAGCAGCATCTCAGGAGCACAAAAGCTGACGTTTCGGGCCTAGACCCTTCATCAGAGAGGGGGATGGGGGGAGGGAACTGGAATAAATAGGGAGAGAGGGGGAGGCGGACCGAAGATGGAGAGCAAAGAAGATAGGTGGAGAGGGTGTAGGTGGGGAGGTAGGGAGGGGATAGGTCAGTCCAGGGAAGACGGACAGGTCAAGGAGGTGGGATGAGGTTAGTAGGTAGCTGGGGGTGCGGCTGGGGGTGGGAGGAAGGGATGGGTGAGAGGAAGAACCGGTTAGGGAGGCAGAGACAGGTTGGACTGGTTTTGGGATGCAGTGGGTGGGGGGGAAGAGCTGGGCTGGTTGTGTGGTGCAGTGGGGGGAGGGGATGAACTGGGCTGGTTTAGGGATGCAGTGGGGGAAGGGGAGATTTTGAAACTGGTGAAGTCCACATTGATACCATATGGCTGCAGGGTTCCCAGGCGGAATATGAGTTGCTGTTCCTGCAACCTTCGGGTGGCATCATTGTGGCAGTGCAGGAGGCCCATGATGGACATGTCATCAAGAGAATGGGAGGGGGAGTGGAAATGGTTTGCGACTGGGAGGTGCAGTTGTTTGTTGCAAACTGAGCGGAGGTGTTCTGCAAAGCGGTCCCCAAGCCTCCGCTTGGTTTCCCCAATGTAGAGAAAGCCGCACCGGGTACAGTGGATGCAGTATACCACATTGGCAGATGTGCAGGTGAACCTCTGCTTAATGTGGAATGTCATCTTGGGGCCTGGGATGGGGGTGAGGGAGGAGGTGTGGGGACAAGTGTAGCATTTCCTGCGGTTGCAGGGGAAGGTGCCGGGTGTGGTGGGGTTGGAGGGCAGTGTGGAGCGAACAAGGGAGTCACGGAGAGAGTGGTCTCTCCGGAAAGCAGACAGGGGTGGGGATGGAAAAATGTCTTGGGTGGTGGGGTCGGATTGTAAATGGCGGAAGTGTCGGAGGATAATGCGTTGTATCCGGAGGTTGGTAGGGTGGTGTGTGAGAACGAGGGGGATCCTCTTGGGGCGGTTGTGGCGGGGGCGGGGTGTGAGGGATGTGTCGCGGGAAATGCGGGAGACGCGGTCAAGGGCGTTCTCAATCACCGTGGGGGGGAAGTTGCGGTCCTTAAAGAACTTGGACATCTGGGATGTGCGGGAGTGGAATGTCTTATCGTGGGAGCAGATGCGGCGGAGGCGGAGGAATTGGGAATAGGGGATGGAGTTTTTGCAGGAGGGTGGGTGGGAGGAGGTGTATTCTAGGTAGCTGTGGGAGTCGGTGGGCTTGAAATGGACATCAGTTACAAGCTGGTTGCCTGAGATGGAGACTGAGAGGTCCAGGAAGGTGAGGGATGTGCTGGAGATGGCCCAGGTGAACTGAAGGTTGGGGTGGAAGGTGTTGGTGAAGTGGATGAACTGTTCGAGCTCCTCTGGGGAGCAAGAGGCGGCGCCGATACAGTCATCCTGCAGCCATATGGTATCAATGTGGACTTCACCAGTTTCAAAATCTCCCCTTCCCCCACTGCATCCCTAAACCAGCCCAGTTCATCCCCTCCCCCCACTGCACCACACAACCAGCCCAGCTCTTCCCCCCCACCCACTGCATCCCAAAACCAGTCCAACCTGTCTCTGCCTCCCTAACCGGTTCTTCCTCTCACCCATCCCTTCCTCCCACCCCCAGCCGCACCCCCAGCTACCTACTAACCTCATCCCACCTCCTTGACCTGTCCGTCTTCCCTGGACTGACCTATCCCCTCCCTACCTCCCCACCTACACCCTCTCCACCTATCTTCTTTGCTCTCCATCTTCGGTCCGCCTCCCCCTCTCTCCCTATTTATTCCAGTTCCCTCCCCCCATCCCCCTCTCTGATGAAGGGTCTAGGCCCGAAACGTCAGCTTTTGTGCTCCTGAGATGCTGCTTGGCCTGCTGTGTTCATCCAGCCTCACATTTTATTATACTGTATCAGGGAGTTGGGATAGCATGTGGGGCTAAAGGCAAAGGATACAGGAGAAAGGTGGGAACAAGCTAATGGATTTGACAATTAACCAAAGTTGTAACAAATCACAGACTCTGTGCTGAATGGCCTACTCCTCCTGCTTTCTGTTTAAAGCATGGGCCACCTGTCCTCCAGTAATATGGATGAATGTGTTGTTATCCATTTTGGGTCAGCCAAGGTGTGGAGTATTTCTTTAGAACGCTTGGAATGCACTGTCCAAATGGACTTGGGTATTTTTGTTCCTAAATCCTTGTATTGTGCAGGTTCAGCAAGGTGTGTAGAAGGCAAATGCTACGTTAGCCTTCATCACGAAGGGACTTGAGGACAGGAGAAAAGACACCTTTTCTTCAATTCTGTTGAACACATAACTCCATAACTGAATTACTGTTGAGTGTCGGTCCCCTTGCCTCAGGAAGGATATACTTGGCATAGAGGGAGTATAGCACAGGTTCACTAGACAGCATCTCCTGGGATGGTGGGACTAGCCTATGAAATTACTTGCATTCTTTCATAAGAGCATAAGAAAGCAGGAGTAGGCCATCTGGCCCTGTCCTACATGAGATGTGGATATCACTGGCTGGGCCAATATTTATTGCCCAGTCTTGTGACCTTTGAACTAAGCTTTCTCAGCCATTTCAGAGGGCAGCTAAGTAGGCTATAGAGGATCCCCCTCGTTCTCTCACACCACCCCACCAACCTCCGGATACAACGCATCATCCTCCGACACTTCCGCCATCTATAATCCGACCCCACCACACAAGACATTTTTCCATCCCCACCCTTGTCTGCTTTCCGGAGAGACCACTCTCTCCGTGACTCCCTTGTTCGCTCCACACTGCCCTCCAACCCCACCACACCCAGCACCTTCCCCTGCAACCGCAGGAAATGCTACACTTGCCCCCACACCTCCTTCCTCACCCCTATCCCAGGCCCCAAGATGACATTCCACATTAAGCAGAGGTTCACCTGCACATCTGCCAATGTGGTATACTGCATCCACTGTACCCGGTGCGGCTTCCTCTACATTGGGGAAACCAAGCGGAGGCTTGGGGACCGCTTTGCAGAACACCTCTGCTCAGTTCGCAACAAACAACTGCACCTCCCAGTCGCAAACCATTTCCACTCCCCCCTCCCATTCTCTAGATGACATGTCCATCATGGGCCTCCTGCACTGCCACAATGATGCCACCCGAAGGTTGCAGGAACAGCAACTCGTATTCCGCCTGGGAACCCTGCAGCCATATGGTATCAATGTGGACTTCACCAGTTTCAAAATCTCCCCTTCCCCCGCTGCATCCCTAAACCAGCCTAGTTCGTCCCCTCCCCCCACTGCACCACACAACCAGCCCAGCTCTTCCCCCCCCCCCCCCCCCACCCACTGCATCCCAAAACCAGTCCAACCTGTCTCTGCCTCCCTAACCTGTTCTTCCTCTCACCCATCCCTTCCTCCCACCCCAAGCCGCACCCCCATCTACCTACTAACCTCATCCCACCTCCTTGACCTGTCCGTCTTCCCTGGACTGACCTATCCCCTCCCTACCTCCCCACCTATACTCTCTCCACCTATCTTCTTTACTCTCCATCTTCGGTCTGCCTCCCCCTCTCTCCCTATTTATTCCAGTTCCCTCTCCCCATCCCCCTCTCTGATGAAGGGTCTATGCCCGAAACGTCAGCTTTTGTGCTCCTGAGATGCTGCTTGACCTGCTGTGTTCATCCAGCCTCACATTTTATTATCTAGGCTATATTGCTGTAGGTTTCAAGTCGCATGTAGGCCAGACTGTGTAAGGATAATTAATTTTCTCCCCTGAAGGATGTCTGTGAACCAGATGGGCTTTTATGACAATCAACAATGGGTACATGGTCACTATTAGATTACCTTTTTAATTTCAGATTTTTAAAATTCAAATTTCACCATTTACTATGGTGCAATTGAAACCCTTCACTCAAAATTCTTAAAGGTATAGATTTGAGTAGGTGTGGGAAAGGTATTTCCCCATCCAGTTGGATCTAGAATTGGGAACACAATCTCAGAATAAAAGGCAAGTCATTCAGGTCCAAGATGAGGAGGAACGTCTTCAGCCAGGGCCTGTGAATCTTTGAAATTCTCTATCCAAAAGAATTGTGGAAGCTCAGTCATACAGCAAGTTCAAGACAGAGGTGAATGTATGCATAATTACTAATTACATCAAGGGATACAGGGATAATACAAAGACTTTATTTACTTGTTGGATGTGGACATTGCTAGCTGGACCAGCATTTGCTGCCTGTCCCTAGTTTCTGTTTGGAAGGTGATGGTGAGTTGCTTTCTTGAATTGCTGTGTGTACACCCACAATGCTGTTGGGGATTTCCAGGACTTCGACCCAGTGACAGTGAAGGAACAGCAATATGTTTCCAAGTCAGGATGGCAAGGGGCTTGGGAAGTGACTTGTAGGGGTTGGTGTTCTCGTGTGTCTACTGCCCTTTTCCTTCAAGATGTAAATGGTCATGGGCTTGGAAGGTGTTGTCTGAGGAGCTTTGGTGAATTTCTGCTTTGCATCTTGTAGGCAGTGCACACTGCTACTATTGAGCATCACTTGGGGTGTTCGTGGATATGGTGGTGCCACTCAAGCAGGCTGCTTTGTCCTAGGTGGTGTTGAGCTTTGAGTGTTGTTGGAGTTGTATCCATCCACACAAGTGTAGAACATTCCATCAGTGATGGTGTTGAGGTGGACGATTTGTCTGGAATGGCAGAACAGCTTCAAGAAGCAGAGTGGCCGCCCATCGTCCCTATTTTACCTCTTCACCAGAATTATACCGGGATGAATCTACACCCCTAAGGCCACTGAATTCCTCCTTATTACAGATGAGATCCAGCAGCTTTATATAATTGCATCATCTCTTGCATCCTGTTGTGTCGGAGCCCCTTCAGATAAAACTTAGTGTCGCATTAGGTCTTCACATTTTAGCTTTTAATAGTTTCTATTGTACTTCAGATTGTTCTGAGAAAAGCAGATTACTTTTAAAAATTCATTTTTGTTGGATTTTTTAAAAGATTAATTTGTAGGATATTTGTATTTAAATTCCAGAGCTTTCCCCCACTGTGTGCGATTGATTTGACTCAACCAATTGGAAGGAGACATGGTGAGTGCAGATGAGGTAGTTTCTACAGAGATTGTTAGTGGACCCAGATGGCAGTTTTGACTCTCTCCATGTGCTCCATTGCAGGGGACTGGTGCTAGCAGAGCTCTGAGAATGAATGGCAGTCCTACCTTATTGGCTGCAAGGCAAAGGACATTTGGAGGATGGGAAGAGCAGTGTGGGTGGGATGGCGAGAGTGCACCTGCGGCAGCCATGTTAAATATACCTTCTGGCTTCTGCATTCAGCTGCTTTCTTGCAGTTGTTTCTGCATCACCTCTTCACGTATTTGAAAAGGGGAGAAAGCTAGCTTAATTTCCAGTGTTCATGGGCAGCTGCAGCGTCATTTGTACACAACGTTGATGGTTCCAATTACAACAAGGACTGGTACTAAATCACTGCTTCTTGAACGTCATGCATGTTCCAACTGAACAAGTAGGCCAGGAATTGTCATGGTCAACCATGATTGTAGATGACATTCCTCCATCTGGAGGGGACAATGAAAACATGACCGAACATCTGGAGAACTAGCCAAAAGTGCTGCAAGACAATGTTGAGGACCAGTATGAAGACCAAAGTCGTCTCCATGTATGGTCTGTTTGAGCATAAGGAAGATGATCAGAATGAAGATGTGAAGAGTTTGGTGAGGATCTGGAGACTGAGTAGTTTCAAGTACCTGAAGTTATTGGTAGCAGAAGGTGGAAATACTGAAATACAAGAAGGTAATGGATTAGCTCTGGCTGAAGTATTCGGAAGAAATATGTTAGGGTCTCACATGATGGAAAAGCTTCACTGCAACTTGGATCAGGAACCTGCAAGAGATTTGAGACTTTTTTTTTTCTTTAGTATACAAAACTTGGACAAATTCAAGAAGAGAGCAACAACTGGATACCAGTGAGATGACAGATGTTGAGATGGATGTGTGGAATGATTGGTTAAGGATGAAACCAAGAATCAGCACATCAGAAAGTCAATGAAGGCTGGGGGAGCATCGAAGCAAGTAATGAGTAAGGGTTTGAAAAAGTGTTGGTCTTCTGGGAGATGAGGAATGTGTTGGGCTGAGTGATGGAGAAGAGGAAGGCTTAAGACCAAGTGGAAAGATGTGGTGAAAAGATCGTGAGGAATGGGTGAGTAATGGGAGGTGGTGAAGTGAGATAATTAGTAATGCCAAGCAAAATGGGAGAAGCCAAAAGAAAGGAAACAGTGATATAGATGGTTCAGAACTTTAAAATCTTGTTTAGGGTAGTGCATTCTTCAAGGCATTTTTAAATTATTTTCAAATCCCTTGAAAGACAGGTCCAGCTGTGATGGAAGTCACGCGTGATTAACTGACACAAGTTGGCCAAGCAGGGCCAAAGAGTGAATGCACGACAAGAAAATTAATAGATGTACCCTGTTAGGGTTGTCTCGCTCAAAAGCAAAAATGAAAGCATCTTAAATCTGCAAAAGTGGAAAGCTGTAAATGAGGTGCTGTTTTTTACACTTGCAGACTCAACCTTGAGTTCAATGATTTCAGTCCAAAATCTTTGCATGTTTCGAAGGAAGTGTTGATGTGATGTGTGCCCTTGGAATTTTCAGTTGCAGCTGGGTACTGAACACAAAATCGATATTGCTGCTTTCCCAGCTATATCAACGGGAGAGAAGTGAGAACATGAATTGTACATAGCTGGATTGAACAAAGCAATGCACAAGAGAGAGTGCCGATTTTTAAAAACATGGGCAAGACTTGACTGTTTCCAAATGAGGAGTTCCACAGTGCAGTGCTAGGATAACGAAAGGCTATGCCACTGGTACAGCTTGTGGCTAGTATGGTGGCCGAATGGCATCACTTGAGGGGAGCCTACAGCAGGCAGTTGAAAATCCACAGGGATAAATGAAGGAGAACAAAACTACATAAAAAGCTTGTGAAGACCACACAACTCATCAAACCTGCTCTACTATTTGAGTTCAAAGCTGAATTTCTACATTTACTGGACAGTGTGGAACTTCCCAGGAGAAAGGACAAGGGCAGTGGTGAGTGGGATTTTAAGGAGCTGAAGAAAATCTGGATGAGTTTGAATTTCCGTGAAACCAAGATCAGGTATCTGCGGGAAGGTCTGGTCTAAGTAAAGCTGGACAAAGGCATGGAGTGGGATTTTCGGCATGTGGCACAATATAGTGGGCTGCTTTGTTTAATGGAGGTGCTTGTTGTTCAGTGCTAAAAGCTCTGTCTTCAATGGTGTCAAGCTTCTTGAATGCTGTCAGCTGCACTCATCCAGGCAAGTGGGGAGTGTTCCATCACATGCCTGATGTGTTCCTTTTTAGGTGGTGGGACAGACTTTGGGAGTCGGGAGGGGAGTTACGCACAGCAGGTTTCTGTTTATATGGTGAGTCCATTTGGGTTTTGGGTGAATGGTGGCCCCAACATGTTGATAGTGGGGCATTTGGTGATGCTAATGCCATTGAATTTCAAGGGGTAATGGTTAAATTCTCTCGTTGAGGATGGTCATTGCCCTGGCACTTGTGTGATGTGAAAGTTACTTGTCACTTAGCAGATGGATATTGCTGTGGTCTTGCTGCATTTACTTGGACATGGATTTCTGCATAATCTGAATATTTGTGAATATTGCTGAACATTGTGCAGTCATCAGCGAACATCCCCACCATCTGACTTTGTGGTGGAGAGAAGGATATTGATGAAGCAGCTAAGGATGGTTATGGCCAAGGAAATTCCCCTGAGGAACTGTTGAAGTGTCCTGGGGGTGGAGGTGACTGACCTCCAACAACCACAGACATAATCCCATGTGCCAGGTATGACTCTAACCAGTAATCTGTTTTGGTGATGTTGCTTGGACAATATTGACCAGAACACCCATCTGCTGTCCTTCAGTTAGCAATGTAGGATTATTCTTTAATCTGAGAAAGGCAGTCAGGGCACTGGTTTAATGTCCCACTGTAACATCAGCTCCTGTAATAGTACAATGCTCATTCTGCTCTGCGTTGAGTGTACAACAGGCTTGTGATGACTTTTGCATTTCAGCAAGCTAAGTAAACACAGGAGGCATCACATCTGAGTTTGTTCAACTGTCGCCAGCAGTATTGTAAGGCCTATCAGTGGTCACCCTTCCACTCCCCAAAAATCTGTGACTGTTTGTTTACAGCTCAGTTCCCATCAGCTAGATCAGCTAACTCCTTGCATTCTTTTGATTGAACAGAACGTTTATTTATGGTCTCCATGTCTGTGCTATTGACTAATCTGTGGGACCTGTAATGTGGAGCGTCTCGAATGGTTGTGTTTTAGCACCTCTATACATTCGGTACAGCTGGCCTGTATAGGTCAGCACATGAAACCTCCTGCACCTCTTTGTTGAAATCTTTCAGTGTAACCTCCAATTCCCCTCTCCCTCTCTTGTTTACCGAGCTTCCCTTCAGTGCATCTGAAGACTTTTTTTTCCCCCCAGTGGTGCAAATGGGAATACCCAGTCAGATTTTCCAAAAAGAAAAATCACTATTTATTTCAGCAGAGTCCTCCATCTGTGGAGGAAATTTAAGGACATCCTCAACCTGAGTTTTACGTGCCCTGGAGTATTCAGTGAACCATAACATGGTATGACCAGAGATAAAAGTGTAGAGCTGGACGAACACAGCAGGCCAAGCAGCATCTGCAGTTCCTATTATCTATGGTATGACCGGAGGTCATTTCTTCAACATCTGTCTGTTCAGTGGCTCCCTTTTCCATGGAAGTTGTGACATTAGAAGCTCATCATCCATTCAGCTGTATATAAGTCTCTAGAGCTATGTTATTTTTAGACTGAAGTTTTAAAACCATGTTAAGAATGTGAGAATTGTTGGTTTATATTTTAAGACCTGACACAGTATTTGCTGTGCTTGCATTTATAAACACTGGCAATTATGTATTGCCTTCACCCTCTTACTTCCATTCTTATTTTAAAAAGAAATGCATATTTTTCTAGAAGACCTGATCTTTATAATAGTGCTTTCTCAGATTGGAATCAGCAATGATTTTAATGGGTAAAAGATTGTGTGGACTCTGTTTATAAAGTCATAAGTCACATGACACCAGGTTATAGTCCAATAGGTTTGTTCAAAAGCTTGTAATTTCAGAGCGCTGCTCAAAGGAGCACTTTGAAAGCTTGTGTTGTCAAATAAACCTGTTGGACTATAACCTGGTGTCATGTGACTTCTGACCCTGTCAACCCCAGTCCAACACTGGCACTTCGGCATCAAGTTTGTTTGTGCCGTGGATTTTCCAGCGTTTGCTTGAATGTCTAAAACAGGCTTATAAGTCTTCAGTTTAGCTGCCCCTTCAGATGAGCAATGACACCTGTCTCAGTGCTGCGCTAAGGTGTCGCTTTATAAAACTTGATTCCACAGCCATGATGGTGTGAAGGTGGAATTCTAACAGACTGACCCTGTTTCTTGTAATGAACTGAGCTTGTGGGGAAACCTTGGAATGATTTAACTTGAGCTGTTCTGACTTGAAATCTCAATGAGTTCCTTAAACTCTGGTGTAGAAACAGTGTTGTAATTCTGAGAGCCGCTGGCTACGTGAGCTACTGCGTTAACCCAAGTCTGAGGAATGGAAACAATTTGGAAGGGGCTGGCTTGCTATCTGTTGGATTTTCCATTTAGTGCACTTAATTTACAGCATGAGCTAACAGCCACTAACTGCATCTTTTCAGTTATAATGGCCATTAAAACATATTTCTCGTGTTTGGTGAGCATGGCCCATGAAGCATCACTAATTCAAAGTAAAAAACTCTCCAGTGGAATTGACGTCACTGGATATTAATGACCATTCATTTTCCTCGTTCAAGATTCTCCTGTTATTGAAAAGCCTGATGAAATAACTAATGACATTCTTTGAATTCTTGTGAATTCTTTATATTAGAGAATGTTCAGTCATTTGCCAAATTTGCATTTGTCTCTGATTTTGAACATCCTTGCCTGATTCCAGAGCCTAAAATAATCTGGGTTAAAAATATAATCCTTTCTCTGACTCCCTGGGTCAATTTAAATTAGCTCCCAGCTTATTTTGTCCTCGGTGTTTTGTTCTCTCCCTCCCTCCCTCCCTCCCTCCCTCCCTCCCTCCCTTCTACCTCCCCTCTCTTCAACCTCATTCTCTTCTCTTCCCCCCCCCCCCAACACTTGCTTGTGCTCTCAGAAATATTTTTGTACTGTGCACACTGACCAGTAAGATTGGGACCTCAAGGTGGGGGTACAGTTGCTGCCCTGAGCTAGAGCCATCCTGTTACTCGCAGGCGGTTGAGCATCAGTTTGCTAATGCTTTAGCTCACTAGGAACTGAGGGCATTGTTGCTAAGTTTGCAGATGACACAGATAGGTAGAGGGGCAGGTAGTGTTGAGGAAGCAGGGAAGCTGCAGAAGGACTTGTACGTGCTCGGAGAATGGGCAAAGAGGTGTCAGATGGAACACGTGGGAAAGTATGAAGTTGTGCACTTATTTATAAAGTAGTCCAGGCCTCTAAAATGGGGAGAGGCTTTAGAAATCTTGAGCATCGAGAGAACTTGGGAGTCCTAGAAAAGGTTTGGCTTAAGGTTAACATGCACATTCAGTTTGCCATGACAGAGGCAAGTGCAATGTAGCATTCTTCTCGAGGGCTAAATACAAGAGCAGAACCTGTATTGCTGAGACTGTATAAGGCTCTGGAACTTTTGAAATATTGTCAACAGATATTTTGGCCCCTGTCTAAGGAACGATGTGCTGATGTTGAAAGGGGTTCAGAGGAGGTTTACAAGAATGATTCTAGGGATGAAGGGCTATTTGAGGAATAGTTGTAGACTCTACGTCAATGCCCGAAGAAGTTTAGAAGGATTGGGAGTCGGGGTGGTGGTGGGGAGGGGGGTTCTGATTGAAACAGACAGAAAACTGAGACTGGATAGTGTGGGAGTGAAGATGTTTCTACTATTACGAGAGATGAGGAGCAAGGGCACAGCATCAGAGTGAAGAGACGAGCCTTTAGAACTGAGATGAGGCAGAATTTCTTTGGCCAGAGGCTGGTTAGTGTGAGTAACTCATTGCTGTAGAAGACTGTGGAAGCCAAGTAGTTGACTGTCTTTAAGACGGAGATAAATTCTTGATTAGTAAGGGGTCCAGGGTTACAGAGAGAAGGCAGGAAAATGGGATCAGAGGTAGTGGGAACTGCAGATGCTGGAGAATCCGAGATGACAGTTGTGGAGCTGGTTGAACACAGCAGGCCAAGCAGCATCTTAGGAGCAGGTCATGATTAAATAGCAGAGCAGACTCAAGGGCCTAAGTCTCCTCCTCTACCTTATGGTATTTGTTGAAAGAGCAGAGAATAAACAGTTTGTGCAGAGAATTATCTGAAGCCAATATTTGTAGAATGTAACTCTTTGCTTTAAAAGCAAACCGAAGAATGGCATTGTTGTCAGCTATTGCTCAGTTCACAGTGTCTTCACCTCTGAGTATTAAGCCAGTGCTTCCCAAATGTGAAAACTTCTAAGCCTCAAAATGGAATCACAGTGGGGAAAACATTTCATCTGAGAACAGACTCGGGCTTGCCCGTTAGAGCAGGGGTGTGGCTTTTGTAACTTAGGCCAAAGCCACAGCAGCCATTATGGTTTTGATGCTGCAACCCCAAATGTTACAGCGTGTAAACCCACACTGGGTCCTGACCTCAACTGTGTGGAAACTCTGTACTAAGGTACTATAAGATTTGAACACTAAAGGTACAGTGCACTGTTTGAGAAATCATCCTTCAGATGAGAATTTAAACTGAAGCGCTATCTCCCTTTTCAGGAGGATGTACAAGTTCCTTGGGTATATTCTGGGAGAAGAGCACGGGAGTTGTACTGCCCTGCATTTACACCTCAGCTTCTAAACTACATAGAATCACAGAGCCTTACTCCACTGAAACAGACCCTTCGGTCCAACTCCTTCACGCTGACCAGATATCCTAAATAAATCTAGTCCCATTTGCCAGCATTTGGCCCCCATTCCTCTAAACACTTCCTACTCACATACTCATCCAGATGCCTTTTAAATTTTATGGTTGTACCAGACTCCTCCACTTCCTCTGGCAACTCATTCCATACACGCACCGCCTTCTGTGTGGAAAAAGTTGCCCCTCAAGTCCCTTTCACCTTAAACCTATGCCCTCTCGTTTTGCACTCCCTTATTGTGGGTCAAAGACTTTGATGATTCACACTATACATGCCCCTTGTGGTTTTATAAATTTCTATATGGTCAGCCCTCAGCCTCTGATGATCCAGGGGTGATAAACCCCAGCCTATTCAGCCTCTCCCTGTAGCTCAAACCCTCCAACCCTGCAACAGCCCTATAAATCTTTACTGAGCCCTTTAAGCTTCACTATATCCTTCATAGAGCAGGGAGATCAGAATTGAATGCAGTGTTCCAAAAGTGGCCTCACCCATGTCCTGTACAGCTACAACATGACCTCCCAACTCTTTTTATACTCAATGCACTGACCAATAAAGGTAAGTGTACCAAACACAGTTGTCACTATCCTATTTACCTGTGACTCAACTTTCAACGAACTATGAACCTACAATCCAAAGTGTCTCTGTTCAGCAACACTCCCCAGGACCTTACCATTAAATGTATAAGTCCTGCCCTGATTTACCTTTCCAAAATGCAGCACCTCCCATTTATCTAGATTACACCCCATCTGCCCCTCCTTGGCCCATTGTTCCATCTGATCAAGGTCCCATTGTACTCTGAGGTAACCTTCCTCACTGTCCACTACACCTCCAATTCTGGTGTCATCTGAAAAGTTATTAATCACAATGCCATTTTCACATTGAAATCATGATCTATTCATTATCAAGCTGATACTTTTGGAGTTTCCACTAGATAATCTCACTGCCATGTTTCTTAGAATACAACTGCAACTGTGTCTCACATTTATTTAATTGGCTATAAAACACTTCGAGATATCCAGTGGACGTGAAAAGGGCTATGGAGGTGCAAGTCACTTTTTGAAAAAGAGGAGTGTCCAGGTGAATGAAGTGCAGGCTGAAGAATAAAATTAAGTTAAATGTTTAAATGAAATAAAATACCAGAGCACAATTAATGGGGCAACAACAGCCTGGAAACACACCCTGTTTCTCCAGAAACCTTTTCTGTAGGTCTGTGCCCAGTGTTGCATGAGCCTTTTATCAACATGAGCATCAGGGTTTCTGGAAATCAGTCTGACATAAAACAAAAGGTACAAAATGCTCAAAAGGGAACTCCTCAAAAGGTCAGGCAGCATTCATGTACAGAGAGAAATGGAGGTACTGTTTCAGGTCATTGACAGTCCATCAGGACTGGAATTATTCCCTTCCCTCACTGCATCCCAAAACCAGCCCAGCTCGTCCCCTCTCCCCTCTGCATCCCAAAACCAGCCCAGCTCGTCCCCACCTCCCTAACCTGTTCTTCCTCTCACCTGTCCCCCCGTCCTACGTCAAGCCGCACCTCCATTTCCCACCTACTGACCTCATCCCGCCTCCTTGACCTGCCCGTCCTCCCCGGACTGACCTATCCCCTTCCTACCTCCCCACCTGCACTCTCCTCTCCACCTATACTCTCCTCTATCCATCTTCGGTCTGCCTCACCCTCTCTCCCTATTTATTTCAGAACCCTCTCCCCATCCCCGTCTCTGATGAAGGGTCTAGGCCCGAAACGTCAGCTTTTGTGCTCCTGAGATGCTGCTTGGCCCGTTGTGTTCATCCAGCTTCACACTTTGTTATCTCGGATTCTCCAGCATTTGCAGTTCCCATTATCTCTGAGGACTGGAATTATTCATTGGTTTGAAGATCATTCTGTGCAATGGTCCTATGAAGGCAGCAGGAGAGTGTAATTGTTTTAAATGGCTGTTGTAGAATGAAATACTCAAATGAAAGAGATAACAAGGTGTGGAGCTGGATGAACGCAGCAGGCCAAGCAACATCTTAGAACACAAAAGCTGACGTTTCGGGCCTAGACCCTTCATCAGAAACATTTGTTTAATGCGTTGTCACATTGATTTTATTACAGAATTGAAATTAACCTGTTTTAGAGTTGGATTTGAGTTTCCCACTTGGTCTACATTAGTGACTCTTGCAATGTTTATTTCTCTCAAGGGCTACTCAAGGCACTGGTGACCTTCTGTTATCTGGGTGCCTGTTCTTTCTTACAGGATGTTTATGACAAAGTGGAATATCTGAGCTCACTGGGGAAGTCGCAGACAGCGATTGTGCAGCGAGACGCAGAGATAGGAGTGGCAGAAGCTGAGAGAGATGCTGGAATACGGGTAACCATGATTCACAAACTCTAAAACTTCTAGAAATTGTAAGCCATTAGAATCTGATCATGCCAGCAGTTATTACCATGACTGGATGTGGAGACACATGGATGCATCAGTTATTACTCCTACTTGTGAGAAAAGCCAAGAATTCACACACTTTTGCACCGAACTGTTGTAGAAATCAGATTTGGTTTTTAGACAATAACCTGGATAGTCTCCTGCAGTAAATTACCAAACGTAAAATTACTGGCATCAGTGGCATTTTTTGGAAAATGGGAAACGTCCAGAATGTCAGAACAGGTTATAAACTGCTTCCAATGGTGTTCTTCCCTTGTGAACTCATTAAACAAGTTTCCACAAATCGCTTTTCATGATGTAGTGGTGTCTGCATTTGTGCTAATATTTCACCATCTTGTATAGGATTGAAGATCAAGTAAGCTGGGTTTCCCAGATATACCTGTGACCACAGCTTTTCTGCTACTATTCCCTTTCCACATCACCTCTGATGTTGCTATAGCCAATCTGTAGTATCTTGGCAACTGTCACCTGTCAAACCTTCCTAATTTAGGTTGGTCAAACAGAAACTAACAGACAGTCTTCCTTTGTACAGGAAGTTTATTAACTGTAACAAAAACAGAAGTTGCTAGAGAAGCTCAGCTGGTCTGGCAGCACCTGTGGAGACAAATCAGTTAATGTTTTGCGTCCTCAGAACTGGCTCAACCAGCCTAATAGTTCTCCTTCCCTCAGTGGCAGCTGTTCCCTCTTTTAGATATGCACCTGTCAATTAATGGGCATCAACTGTTTCCCTTGACACGTTAAGTGCTTGTTACGTTAACATTGCCAACTCTGGATTTCACGTGAGCATACCTGTGACTTCCCCCACGCAGTCGTTGGTTCACGCTCCAGATGTGGGACTTTGCTACAGCTCGTTGTAAAGGGAACAGAATCTTTTGAGTGTGAGAATTCTGATTCACCTCCTGTTCCATTGGCCACCAATACTGCAACTTGTTTACAGCAGTCATCTCCTTGTAGACGCAAGATTGTAGCTGAGATCTCTTATTCACTCTGTCAACATATAAATTATTAGAGAGTTCCAGGTTGAATTCCTAAATCATGCATTTGTGTCGCGAATGTCATTCACTGCTTGAGGCTTGATTCATTGTGGGCCAGGAAGTCCTCATTATTCTTTTGTTTATCTTTCTCCCTTCCCACCCCCGCCCCCCCCCCCCAAAACAAAAACATACCACAGGAAGCTGAATGCAAGAAGGAAGCAATGGATGTTAAATACAGTGCCGACACCATGATGGCTGACTCCAAGCGAGCGTTCGAAATGCAGAAGGCAGCCTTTAATCAGGAAATAAATATAAAAGTACGTACGTTCTGTCAGGACTGACTACTGTCTCCCTCTCATTCACAAGTTCAACAACTCGACGTGAACCCAGGGAGCCCCTTACAAACTGGAATTATTATTAATTATTCTTGACACTGCTGAGTATGTGATGAAGCAGGAAGTGACTGGAAGTCCCTTGAGCCTACTCCTGCATTCAAAAACATAGGTTTGGTTAACCAATTTTTAACCTACTCTTTCAACAAAGCAGGTCAGGGGAGCGCATTTGATGTGATGTATTGACTTTCAAAGGGCCTTTTTAAAGGGTAACATCTTGCAGACTCGGATGTAATTTAATACTGGAATCTCCTTTCTAGAGGAATGGAATTCCAAGGTAAGAGTTAAATGTATCGAATCTTGTTTACCCCACAGTTGGAATATTTCTGTGCAGTCTGTTCCATCCTAGTTTCTAAGAAACAAAGGTACTGATCACACTAGAAGAACAGATCAAATTTACATAAGTTCAAACGGTGCAAAGAATGAGCAGTAGTTGGGCATTTTTTGTCACACTTTGGAATAGAGAAGATTACAAGATCATCGGGTAGATCCTTGAATTTTGAAACATGTAATGGAGTGGAAAGGGGAAGTTTTTTTTCCATGCTTTGGGAGCATTCAGAACAGGGATGGTATAAATTAAGAATTTTAAAAATTCAAATAACTTGTGGAGGAATTTCTGTGGACTGTTGTGAGAATGTGAAACATGGTGCTCCCTAAATGTTTTGAAGCAGATAGCTGTGAAATAATTAAGGAAATGTTTAATGCATTCGGAGTTTAGTCAGGACTTGGTGCTTTTGTTTTGCCATCTATCCCTGCCACACCACCCAGTCTTTACAACAAAAATACAATGTATTTTTTATTTTTGAAGGATTTCACTTAATCAAGAAATAGAGGTGAATTATAGTGGCATACAAGTTCTTTTTGTTTTAGTCTTTATTATATTTCACTTCAGAGTTAGGCATACCTTGGGTGAGTGTCTTGATATATAATATGGAAACTCCACTTGGGATCAACTGTCAGAGGAGGTGGTGGATGTGTGTACAGATGCAACATTTTAAAAGACATTTGGGCAGGTACATCAACAGGAAAGTTTTAGTGGGATGTAGTCCAAATGCAGGCCAGTGGGGCTAGTTTAGTTTGGGAACTTAGGTTGGCATGGATGAGTTGGACCGAAGGTTCTGTTTCCATGTTGTCAGACTTGTTGACTCTGTGTTCAGTGTGCACAACATTCCAAGTGTGGCCTAACCAAGTTTCATTGGTTTCTCTGTAATTTTCTGTTGTTGGATCTTGTGCTTTGCCATGTGGATGAGTGTTAGTTAGGCCATGCAGTGACCAAAAATACACCATTCAGGCCCAAGGGGCAGGACGCAGGAGGCAAATCCAAGATCTCAGCGTTTGGGCAAGAAATTATAGAGTCGGGCATATAGCATGGAAACACACAGTTTGATCCGACTCATCCACACCGACACCAGGCATTCCAATCTGACCCAGTCCCATTTGCCAGCATTTGGCCCACATCTCCCTAACCCTTCCTGTTCATATACCCATCAAAATGCCTTTTTACATGTTGTAATTGTGTCCACCTCCACCACTTCCTCTGTCAGCTCATTTCCACACAAGCCCCACCCTCTGCATGAAAAGTTACCCCTCAGGTCCCTTTTCAAACCTTTCCCCTCTCACTTTAAACCTAGATCAAGTTCTGGACTTCGCTCACCTGGGAAAAATACCTTGGTTTTTCACCCTATTTAAGCCCCTCATTAGTTTATGAATATCTGTCGGGTCACCCCTCAAGCCTCTGCTCCAGGGAAAATAGCCCCACCCTATTCAGTCTCCCCCTTCAACTCAAACAATCCAGTCCTGGCAACATCCTTGTAAACCTTTCTTGCACCTGCTCACATTTAACAACATCCTTACTACATACAGGCAGTGATTAATGTTTCCTTTAGGAAAAGGTCACCCTGGTCATTCTGTCTATTAGTTGTTGTTAGGCTCTTTTCCCAGCACACTCCCCTTCATCCCCTTCCATTTTGTAATCCTTTCCCTGCTGTGTTAAAATGCTTCTGCAGTTCCACATGGTCGTCTCTACAAACCTGCCACGAATAACCATGTTTCAAGTGGGACACACTGTGCTTTTGGACATCACAGGGCAGCTCACAGGACAATAATTGAACAGAGAGTTGTTGCAGTGTCAGTCCAGGAACTGAGGCTAACTTTAGAGCCGTCTAGTAGTACTGGCAAAGACCAGCTCAGCAATGAATGCAATCTCTCCGTTTTCTCTTTCCTTCTCGCCCTCTGCCTCTGTCCAGCCCCCTCTGGCCCCGCCTTGGGTAAGAGCATTGCTGGAAAACTTCTCATTGGAAATCAATTTTTGGTCTGCATTCGTAGTTTGAGTTTCTTAATAAAACTATGTTCCAGCTGAGAAGATTTTGAGTTAGGTGGTTCTTCTGCTGCATGAGCCGAGGTAAAGGAAATTCTGGATCTAATTGTAGTATTTTTGAGTTTGATTTGTACAGGCCTGCAGACACATTGGGGATTAAAGCTTTGACGTCGCTGTCTGGCCTGAGCTATTTTAATGCTTTTGTGTCTCATTTTTCTTGGCTGCACGTAGAAAGCTGAGGCCCAACTGGCTTATGAGCTGCAGGGAGCCAAGGAGCAGCAAAAGATTCGACAAGAGGAAATAGAGATTGAGGTGGTGCAGCGCAAAAAACAGATTGACATCGAGGAGAAAGAAATCACCCGTATGGACAAGGAGCTGATTGGGACGGTGAAGAGACCGGCAGAGGCGGAAGCCTTCAGAATGCAACAGGTCGCAGAAGGCCACAAGTATGTGTACTTCCCTCAGACGCTGTTCTGTCCCCAACCCACATGCCCCTACCATCATTGTCAAACTCTCCTGTCCACTGATTATTGTACGTTATTGAAATCACATCGTACAACTAACATCACAGAATTGAGTTTCACAGTCGCACCGCTGTCTCCATTCAGAAGGAAACCGTTTTGGCCGGTTGTTTCCGCACAGCCTTCTGAATGAACATTTTTAACTTGGTGCTATTCTCTCCTATCTTTTCCACGTAGCACTACACATTGTTCTTGATTCTTTTACCAATGATAACTGTTTTCTTCTTGTCTAGAAATGTAGAATATTGCCATTTTGGCCCTTTGAGAGGCTGGTCTGCCAATCAACATGATCATGGCCAGTTATCCAACCCAGGCCCCTGTTCTCACTTTCTCCCCAGACCCTTTGATCCCTTTAACCCTAAGAACTATAATCTAACTCCTTAATAATGTCCCAGTGTTGTGGCGTCAACTGCCTCCTGTGGCAGAGAATTCCACAGGCTAAGTGTGGGAAAGGTCAGATGGGAGGTCAAAGTGATGCTCTGGCTGACCCTTTCTCTTTGTGTTTTTGTTTTCCTGGAACAAGGGCATCTTTGGGAAATCCAGCATTTGTTGCCATCCCTAAAATTTCCCCTTGAACTGTGAAGTGACCTAACAGTCACAGAGGGCAGTTCAGAGCCAGCTGCATTGATGTGGGTCTGGGGTCATGTGTAGGTCAGACCAGGTAAGGACAGCAGACTGCTCTCCCTAAAGAAGAGAATCTCATGATGGGATTTCTCGTGGGCGTGATCACCAAGACCAGCTTCCAGTTCAGTGTTCAAGATTTAGTGACCATTCTTTAAAAGAATGTGGGACTGGAAAATATTCTGAAAAAAGTATGCACTAATCAACATTGCTAAAACTAAATGGTCTTATTCCTGTGGGATCTTGTTTTGGGTCGATTGGCTGCATTTATTTTGTGTTACAACTCTCATTATATTTGTAAAAGTGCCTCACTGGTTCCTGGGATTAGATTGAAGGCCGGTTGTTTCTCGGGTGTCAGTGCAGACCTGATGGACCAAAGGACTACTTCTGCACTGTATAATTCTGAGATTCCCTGGTTGTAAGATGGTGCCATGTTAATGCAAATGATTTCTTTCATGGTCTCTCACCTCCACGATTCTCTTTCTCTTGTACCGCAGAGTGAAACAAGTGCTGATCGCTCAGGCTCAAGCTGAGAAAATCCGCAAGATTGGAGAGGCAGAAGCTTCATCCATTTCAGCTATTGGCAAAGCTGATGCAGAGAGAATGAGACTGAAAGCAGCAGCTTACCAGCAGTATGGAAATGCAGCCAAGATGGCCCTGGTGTTGGATGCTCTTCCAAAGGTAAGCTGGCAGTCCTAATGATACAAAGATGATGATGCACGGTGTTCAGTTCAATTCCTGTCATCCTTTACTGTGCCGTGCAGTTGGTGAGCCAGTGACAGTTGAATCAACGCTTATGGAAAAACTAGAAGTAATTCCATTACACAGGGTTATTTGAAGGTAGGGCTGCTTAACTTCGTCGAATTCCTACAGTGTGGAAGCAGGCCATTAGGCCCATCGTGTTCACACTGACTCTCCAAAGACCATACCATCCAGACCCTCCCTGCTACTCTATCCTGAGAACCCTGCATTTCCCATGGCTGACCCACCCAGCCTACACATCGTTGGACTGAGAGAGGAAACCGAACACCCAATGGAAACGCATGCAGAGTCACCTAAGGCAGGAATTGAACCTGGGTCCCTGGTGCTGTGAGGCAGCAGTGCTGACCACTGAGCCACCGTGCTACTCCATGAGAGTGGGGCAGAGTGAATCAGAGATAGTAGGAACTCCTGATGCTGGAGAATCTGAGATAACATGGTGTGAAGCTGGATGAACACAGCGGGCCAAACAGCATCAGAGGAACGGGAAAGCTTGACGTTTCGGGTTGGAACCCTTCTTCAGAAATGGGTGGGGGGGGAGGGGATTCTGAAATAAATAGGGAGAGAGGGGGAGGCGGATAGAAGATGCATAAAGGAGAAGGTAGGGTGAGAGGAAACAGACAGGTCAAAGAGGCGGGGTTAGTGAAGGTGAATGTAGGTGGGGGAGTTACGGGGATTGGTCAGTCCAGGGAGGACGGACAGGTCAGGGGGGTGGGATGAGGTCCTCCCTGGACTGACCTATCCCCCACTAACTCCCCACCTATATTCCTCTTCACTGGCTCTAACCCCGCCTGTTTGACCTGTCTGTCTCCTCTCACCCTACCTTCTCCTTTATCCACCTTCTATCCGCCTCCCCCTCTCTCCCTATTTATTTCTGAAGAAGGGTCCCGACCCAAAACGTCAAGCTTTCCTGCTCCTCTGATGCTGCTTGGCCCAGAGTGAATCAGAAATGTGTTTGAGAAAAAAGACTGGGAAAAGAAACAGGAGGTGGCAAAGAAGTAGGCACCTGCACCTTTTAAATTCTCAGTTTAAAATGTTGTGTGTCCTGCATTCAGTTGCATCCACCAGCTGATTCTGCCATTTCTCAAAGGCCTCTTATTGATCTTAACTCTCTCGCGCCCCCCCCCTCTCGCGCCCCCCCCCTCTCGCGCCCCCCCCCTCTCGCGCCCCCCCCCCTCTCGCGCCCCCCCCCTCTCGCGCCCCCCCCCTCTCGCGCCCCCCCCCTCTCGCGCCCCCCCCCCTCTCGCGCCCCCCCCTCTCGCGCCCCCCCCTCTCGCGCCCCCCCCCCCTCTCGCGCCCCCCCCCTCTCGCGCCCCCCCCCCCTCTCGCGCCCCCCCCCCTCTCGCGCCCCCCCCCCTCTCGCGCCCCCCCCCTCTCGCGCCCCCCTCTCGCGCCCCCCCTCTCGCGCCCCCCCCCCTCTCGCGCCCCCCCCTCTCTCGCGCCCCCCCCTCTCTCGCGCCCCCCCCTCTCTCGCGCCCCCCCCTCTCTCGCGCCCCCCCCCCCTCTCGCGCCCCCCCCTCTCTCGCGCCCCCCCCCTCTCGCGCCCCCCCCCTCTCGCGCCCCCCCCTCGCGCCCCCCCCTTCTCGCGCCCCCCCCTTCTCGCGCCCCCCCCTTCTCGCGCCCCCCCCTTCTCGCGCCCCCCCCCTTCTCGCGCCCCCCCCCTTCTCGCGCCCCCCCCCTTCTCGCGCCCCCCCCCCTTCTCGCGCGCCCCCCCCTTCTCGCGCGCCCCCCCCTTCTCGCGCGCCCCCCCCTTCTCGCGCGCCCCCCCCTTCTCGCGCGCCCCCCCCCTTCTCGCGCGCCCCCCCCCTTCTCGCGCGCCCCCCCCTTCTCGCGCGCCCCCCCCTTCTCGCGCGCCCCCCCCCCTCTCGCGCGCCCCCCCCCCCTCTCGCGCGCCCCCCCCCCCTCTCGCGCGCCCCCCCCCCCTCTCGCGCGCCCCCCCCCCCCTCGCGCGCCCCCCCCCCCCTCGCGCGCCCCCCCCCCCTCGCGCGCCCCCCCCCCCCTCGCGCGCCCCCCCCCCCCTCGCGCGCCCCCCCCCCCCCCCCTCTCGCGCGCGCCCCCCCCCCCCCCTCGCTAAATGATTCCTGTTTGTCAGCCTGGAATGGCATTCTGGAGGTGGAGGAGCATACACTGCTGGTGTCACTACATGTTGGGATGTTGGGAATTTCATCTACCCAGTACATTCCAACCCCTGAGCCACTCCATCTCTGTTCTCGATGGATTCAGCACCCCCCCCCCCCAAAAAAAACTGCTGTAGCAGGAACTGTGTAGCTCCCTGCATTGAGGAGGCTAAGGGAAAGGATATGGATGCTGAAGAAGGGAGACCAGAAAATAGCTCAAATAATTGGAGGGGCAGGGAAGCACTAGCATTTGTGTAATATGGTTTCTGTTTTAATTATGGTGAGCTATCTCTTTGCCCAGATCGCTGCCGAGGTCACTGCTCCTCTTGCGAAGACAGATGAAATTGTGATTCTCGGAGGAGACAATAACCGTGTTACCTCAGAGGTCACACGTTTATTGGCAGAGGTCCCTGCGTCTGTCCATGCTCTTACGGGAGTCGACCTAACAAAGGTCAGTGCCCTCTTTCCTTCTAGCATCTCTGTATAATGCCATGTTCTGTGCAAACATTGACAGGTAAGCACTTGATTTAAGAGAATTGTGACAAATTGCACATTTCAGTCAAATAATAGTCTGATACTTCCTTATGATTTAATGAAGGAAAATAGAACTTGGAAGCTCAGCTCAACACAGTTTCACCCCTCAGACTGAGAATATTGAGTTCAAGCCTCACACAGTGACAGCAATTTGTATTTATATAGCACCTTCTCAATGCAGCAATGTCACAGGTAATCCTCATTGTCGTCTGTCCAATTTCAGCATCAAGCCACTTTAAGATCTTGGAACCAATGATAAAGGCTTGGATAAAGGGGTAGCATCTCAAAAAAAGCATCTTCAATGAAGAGAATAGGAGTCAATGGGTGGGAGAGATGTGAAGGAGGGAATCCCAGCCTGGAGCACACAGCTGTCTAGGGTGGAGAGGTTAGTGATATCAGGTTTGGAGGAGTTCACATATCTGAATGTTGCAGGACTGGAGGAGGCTACAGAGCCAGGCTGGGGAGAGCTTTGAAAACAAGGATTAGAATTTTTAAATTGAGGGGTGGTTTAACTGAGAGTCGGTGTAGGTCACTGACTGACTCATTTGGGCTGACAATTCTAGTGGCATCAAAAGGGATTGCTTGATCCATTAAGCCAGGGTCCTATTGCGTTTTCAGGAGAGTGTCAAAGACCTTGTAGGATTATTAGCAGGGTCCTCCGCTGCCAATCCCTTACCAATTGTGAGTTGCATAAGATACAGTAAGGCCCGTGTAATTATTACCCAGGTATAAACCCCAGTTGCTGTTGCAAAATGATTCTCTCAGCATTACATTGTTTTTCTTTTCCAGGTACCTTTAATCCAAAAATTAACCAACGCCCAGGCCTGATCATGAAAAAAGCCACAACAAATTCAGGATATTTCTCCATAGAAAATACTATTCCACAGACCTCCACCTCAGAACACTTGTATAAGGAACTCCTTTTGTACTGAAAACTTGTGTGATTTTTCTCTTTTAATTTTTTTTGTTTTGGTTTCTCTTTAGAACCTCTGGTGCCTTAATTTATTCCAGGTCAGAATTCAGTGCATAAATAGCATTTTTCTTTCTCCCTTTACAGTCTACTCTTTCAGTAATTGTTTTCCATTTTGTTGCTGATCATTTACAGACAAAACTAATTCTGATGTCCATCTTGCAGGTTGTCTGGAGGGGCTTGCTCAGCAATGGGGAAAAGTTAGCATTTTAAAAGTTTCCTTCCTCTCCACATTCCTGTGTCTTGTCCCCTAGCTGTCATCAGTGACATTACCAATTTCAGTCCAACATACAGCTAGTGTTGGGATGTTTTAAGGTCGTAAAGAAGTCAGCAATGTTGTTGGTGAGGGATATGATTTTACAGAATCTTGGAATGCAGAAGGAAACCATTTGTCCCATTGGGCCTCAACCAGGCCTTTTAAAAGATTCTGGACCAGAACAAGTTGAACTGTCTGTGTCTCACTTTGTCCCCAAACACTTACATTTCGAGTAAAACCCAAATGTTAATCCCTTTCAGGCTGTGAACTTGCTTTTGTTTTCGTATTTAAATATTAGTGAGTGTCCTGGACATTACTAGACCTCAGTGTGAACCTGCAACCTGGACATAGACAGCAGAGAATGACAAATTCTAAAGCCATAAGTAAAACCAGCAGGAAGCCTTGTATCTGCTGAACGGATCTTGCTGGTTTGACACAATTATGTAACAATAATGCCATTGGGGTGTTCCTAATATGATTCTGTTTTTCTTAAACAATTCTATTGTGCCCAAAGAACATCGAGAATTGATTAGTGGTGATTGCCATGGGTTGGTGGAGTGTAGAGGAGGATACTTGTGCATGTTTTCCTAGAGTTTATTGAGGTATGATCCTCATTTGCTGAGCTGTATGAAGTTGTAGATCAAAATCTCACTTAAAACTGAAATTCGCAATGGACTCTGTGTACCTCCATACCAACGTACAAAAATAGTGTTTGTGGGGATGATTACAATCTTGTCTTGTGTGTTGTACATGTGACTACATCTCACAAGTGTACGACAATGTAATCTCCAGTTGGTTTTAACATCAATTTAAAAATTGTCCTCTACACACCAGCAATCAAAATATTCCTTTAACTTTCTCCCCTACTGGGGAAGACTAGTGAGCACAAGTGAAAGTGATCATTTTCTGACTTGAAGTGGAACTACAACTGAAATGTACCTTTTATTGGAGGTTGGAGAGCACATTCGCCAGTGAGTGTGATGGTCCCAAACTTTGATCAATGTTACATCATAGCTAATTGTCCATTTTGGTGCCATGATGTCTCTGACGTCCCTGTTTGTGTTGTTGGTTAGCATTACTGAACCTCATCAGATTGAAGTTCTTTATGAAGAATTGAGCTTTGTATTCTGTACTGCTTATCAATCAAGAGTGCCACTGAAACCACAGAACAGTGTACAGACTCCAAACAGCTCAGTACTAGCTGCTCAATCTATGAAAAGTCTAAAGTTCAACTGAAAAAGGTGGAAGTCATACAATGTTATCAATGAGTTTATATGAGATTCATTTGTAACTGCCGCAACTTAATTAGTGCATTTATCTTAAATTAATCAGTGACTTGTTGAAAAAGCAGAACATCATACGAGAGCGTTGCTTTTTTGTTACTGTATGCAGCACAGTGTGGTTACATCCACAAAATATTTATCTTCCTTTCGAATTATGGTACATGTAGTTGTGTAGCGGGATCAGTTGCAACCTGTACTGTCTAGTTACTGACGAAAAATTACTGCAGATGCTGGAATCCAAGATAGACAACTAAAAGGCTGGAAGAACACAGCAGGCCAGGCAGCATCTGGAGGAAAGGAGGAGTGAACAGTCCTGAAGAAGGGTAGTACTCAAAACGGTGACTGCTCCCTACTCCAGATGCTGCCTGGTGTGCTGTGTTCTTCCAGCTTCCTGTTTGTCTACCCTGTCTAGTTACTGACTGACTGTGTGTCATGATATGCAAAATCTATGATGCAGGCTGCAAAGCCTTTTTAAGCCCAAGTCATTCAACCCACACTCCTGTGGCACAAGTCGCATGCTCGACAAACAAGATGGGTGCTCTTGGCTATCCCAATTTTACAAAATGTGGTCTGGAAACAGAGGCCTTAATTCACATCATATTCAAAAGTGGGGAGGAGAAAAAGCAATTTTAGCCAAATTGAATTGAAGTATGCAGTTTTTTTCCCTGTCCAAGTACTTGAAGTTTAAGGCAGCCCCTTTAGGTATTGTTAGCTTCCCTCATTCAGAGGGCTGCTCATTGCATTTCATTGTCTCACTTTCCCGTTGTACAGTAATCTTTAACGTGGCTTTCTTGTCTTCATCAATTAGATCTAAAACTGAGTTTAATTCTAGGTAGGATGGAATTTTCTTTAACAGTCAGCACAGATGTGTACCTTTTGTGGGGCGATACATCTGCTACACTGTTTGAAATTCATGTGGAAAGGTTCAGAGATGTGAGGTTCCATTTCTGTTCAGGTTTTTAAAAGAAAAGCTCCCTGTAAGTGAGGAAATTGGAGACTAACGCTGAGCCAATGGGAGACTGTTAACTGGACAGTGGCCACTGCCTTGAACAGGCCCAATGTATTGGTCGCGCTTACTTTTTATTGTGTAAACAGCTGGAAGGATGTTTTTTTTTAAATCAATATTTTTAAATTTTATCTCATTTCTTTACCTGCCAGAAATGATTTTGCTTCAGTACGTTGGCTGCAGCTGTTTGAGTAAATCCAAATGTGTGGGTTATAAACAAACCTTAAAAGTTGGAAAAGATGTAAATCTAGTCAATTTAATATGTACTCTTATCAGTTCTATAGAACTAGTGCTAATATTGTGTATTCACTACCGGTGATTGTCCATGTAATCATATTTTAAGGTGGATTTGTATCCATCCTAATTACCACGCAGTGAATATTATAAGTGCTGCCATATTCCCTTTTGCCCTATTTGCTTGTCTTTGTCAGTTCTCGAGTGCAACTTAACACAAATACCATATCAGTTCGCCTCAGCTGGCAGTGTACACGCCTCCAAGTTCAAAGTTTGGTAGCTCAAGCCGCACAACATTTGAGCCAGTAGTTTGCAGGAGTGTAGTACTGAAGGAATGCAGCACTGCCTGGGATGCTGTCCTTTCGGTGAACTGTTAAAACAATACCCTGTGGTGATCGGTGCTTGAAGCAATGAGGTGCCATATAAATGTGAGTAGCTACTTTTAGATTGTGTTTATTTACAAGGCACCAGAGATTCCAGGCTGTCTGATTGTGTGCAAGCTTTCTGTTTTTCTTTCTGGCCTTGGATGAGTGGATGTTGGAGGAATGCAAAGCTGAGGGACTTCCGGGGTTGGGTTGGGGGGTGCTGGGGTCCAGTTTCAGCCCTCAGGCCATCCTGAAATCTACAGTGATGTAGGGCTCCCATTGGTGAAGTCAGCATGCTCACCCTAAAATCCTGCTGTCGAGAGAACACTGCTGATTGCACAGTGCTCCTGGAGTGTGTTTGTGTTTTGGAATCTCATGAGCACTGAAGCACAACATGACCTAGTCCACCTCTATCCCCATGCCCCACCATTCTTAGGCCAGAATCAGGATCATTTGTATTTGATTGTTGCAGTAGCACTGAGCCTGTTATGTAAATATCACAAAATCCAAACCTGAAACCTAAACCTGAGCTCAGGTTCAAAAAGAATTGAACAGACTGCTTGCTTTAAGCTGCATTTCTCAGATGCTATATTCAAGTGAATAGAATTCTGTAAAACTAAGGCTGTGATCCTTCTTTCTTTCTTCTTTAAATGGTTGCTCTAGAACTTTAATCTGTGTCCTGTTTTGAAGCAAATTATTTTTATTCGAGCTATTTGCTCTAGCACTGTACTCCCAAACCAGCAAAATCCTCTTTCCTGTCACTTTCTAGTTAATTTCTGTACGTTGCTACAGTGCTAAATTCAATATTGACACGCTTTTGAGGCGTGGAGGGACTGTACAAAGTGGAGGAATTAGACCACAGCAGGCTTCAATGCGTACAACTTGTTCACATTGAAAGTCCCTGTTGAATTTGTATAGGAACACAAGTACAGAAAGAAATGAGTGGGTGTTTGTTGCTATCAGGTAAGATTGTGGTAGGATGCATTTAACTGTTGGTTGGAAAACATTATTTCAGCACTAGTGAGGTCACTGTTCAAAAGCTGGGTGTGGAATTTTAAAACCCAAACTTTGAAGTATAGGACATAACTAACACTGATAAGACTTGAGCCCAGCACCTAGGGGCCTGTAAGTTAGGAACTAATGTATATTTTTATTTTGTATGTAACATTGTTTGGACTCTGCATGAATGAGTAATAAAAGTTTGGGTGATTCTAATTGTATGGATAATATAAATAAAGTGTCTAAAAACCTGACCAATGAATTGGGTAATTTGAATAATTGAAGTTGTTAAGGTTAATAAAGGTACCCGTCAGGGTAATGAATTAATCAGCTTCAGACCTGCTTGGAAGGGGAATTGTGATGCAAACTTCAAAACCACAAGCACAGCATCTAAACTGAAACTTCGCAACTCTGGTATGAAGAGAAACATCAGAGCAATGTCTTCTTCACTTTGAAAACCAATTCCTCCTTTTAATTGCATTTAAAATCTCCTTTTAGAGAAAGTAAAATGGAGTGATTTTGTTTGATGTTAAAATTTTTTTTAGTGGTGAAGTTAATTTAGGCAAGTGAGAAACCTGGATTAAGATACTGGCCTGTATAATCTGTTCCTTTCGGGCTAATCTGGCGGTTTGTATTTTAATATTTCATTTTTTTTTCTGAAGTCCATGCATCACTGCACAGAGAGAACACCACTTGGCCTTCACAGCTTCAGACTGCAGTAATGTCAGGCTGTGCATTGAAGGTGAAAATCATGGGGACGTTGACTGAACAGTGGTCAGCAGTGGTTCATTGAGTACTCTGCAGACTCATGAGTTAGAACATCATTATTTTTAAGTCCTACTTTGGAAACTTGAGTACACAAATCAAGGCTGATATTCCATGCAACACTGTTGAGGGTGGGGAGCAACATTGAGGGACAGCTGCAGAATCAGAGCTGGGGGTTGGGACAGCGGACTGAGGGAGGGCTGCAGTGTCAGACTTGCTTTGTTTTGACTGAGATGTTAAACCCACTTCTGACTGCTTTCTTGTGGTGGGGGCATGGTATGTAAAGATCTCAATGGACTATTTCAAAGATGTGCAATGGACCTCCACCTGGAGTCCTGGCCAATGTTTATCTCTCAATCAACACCCATATTCTGCTTGGAAGCCCTGCAGCCCAATGGTATCAATGTGTGGATTTCACAAGCTTCAAAATCCTCCCCCCCCACCAAACCCCACTGCCTCCCAAAACCAGCCCAGCTCGTCCCCATCTCCCTAACCTGTTCTTCCTCTCACCTACCCCTTCCTCCCACCTCAAGCCGCACCTCCATTTCCTGCCTCCTTGACCTGTCCGTCCTCCCCGGACTGACCTATCCCCTCCCTACCTCCCCACCTACACTCACCTTTACTGGCTCCATCCCCGCCTCTTTAACTTGTCTGTCTCCTCTTCCACGTATCTTCTCCTATATCTATCTTTGACCCACCTCCCCCCTCTCTCCCTATTTATTTCAGAACCCTCTCCCGATCCCCCTCTCTGATGGGTCTAGGCCTGAAACGTCAGCTTTTGTGCTCCTGAGATGCTGCTTGGCCTGCTGTGTTCATCCAGCTTCACACTTTGTTATCTTGGAATCTCCAGCATCTGCAGTCCCCATTATCACCAAAGAAAAAAATATTTAGTTGTTGTCATACTGCCGTTTATGGGCGCTTGCTGTGCACAAATAGGTTGCTATGTTCCTGACTGCAGGCAATGATGATATTTTAAGGAGTGTGCTTCAGGACTGTTCTGAGGTTGTGAAAAGCCCTGATGAAATGCACTTCTGCTTTCTTTGCTTTTGGTGTGATCTGATTTGGAAGAAGGGGAGCTTGCAGTGTTCTTGTTGCAGTGCCAACTGAAAGCAGTGTGTGTACCATGCAGCAAGTGAGAGTGAGGCTTCACACAACTGCTCAATCCTATACCAAAGGCAGGAATCTAGCCTGTTTCAGCGCTCTCACGCAGTTTTCCCATGAGCTCCACTCTCCTGCCTGTCTTGTGCCCCTGTGCATTTTATTGTGTGCTCTACTCCTGGACTTCATACCCTCCTAGTATCTAACCTGACACACCCCTTCAGAATTTCTTTCAGTGAGGTTACCTCTTTTTATTCTGAGCGGTAATACATGCAGCTTTACCATGACAGCATTACCTTGCTCTCTGAAGGGTCTAGGCCCGAAACATCAGCTTTTGTGCTCCTGAGATGCTGCTTGGCCTGCTGTGTTCATCCAGCTACACACTTTGTTACCTTGCCTGTGTAATTCACCAGACCCCAGTGGCACAGACTAATGTTCTGGGGACGTGGTCCCTACCATGGCAGCTGGTGGAGTTTCAAGTCCATGAATAAAAATTTGGAATTGCAACTTCTGTCTTTGTGATGGTGACTATGGTAGCTGTTGATTGTAGTTTTAAAACAACAGTGTCTGTTTTTAGGGAAGGAAACCTGCCAGCCTTACCCTAACCCTACGTATGAGTCCAGATCCACTGCAATTTGGTTGATTCTTAACTGCCATTAGGACCAGTTGAAACATCTAGTCAGTCCATTTGGGAGTTGGATGTTGGTTAGATGGTTGTTTCAGTGACACAGACATCCAAACTGGAATAGTACCTGTTAACTTATGACACAGGAATGTTCACAGTGACCTTTCTCCCCCTAATCTTGTATTCTGCATTCTTGGTGTTATTTCCCTGCAAGGAATCATCCTCCCTCAGGTCAGGCCAGACCTATCACCGTGCCAGGAGCTGGTCTGCTGACTGATCGCTGCTGCTGTGTGTAGCACCTGTTTGGCCAAATTCACTTGGCTAAGGTCCCCTTATTTCTGCTGTTTTCTTGGGAAATGTCGTTGGATTCAGTGCTTCAGAAGAGACTTAGTGACCCAGCAGAGATCGCAACTTAGAGGCCGTATTTAACCCACAAGCTGTTCAAATATAGCAGGGTGTGGTGCCCGGTTACTATTCTTGTATTACTATGATGTAACTACAAGCTGTATGTAAGCTTGAAATCGCAAAGACTAAAACAGGACCAGAAGCTGTTCTTGCCCTCTTCGTTCTGATGTTTTGGTTTGAATTAAGTAACTTATTCCTTACCGTTGCTGGCTAACCCTCCACTACTTCTCCCGTCTGAAATGCAGCTTCCAGACCTTGCTCAGATGTGACTTGAGAACTTAAAACACTGGGGTGTGGAAAATAATCCGTGTATTTCATTAACCTGATAGCTTTCTTTATTCTTTCTTTGAGGCTGGGTGGCTTTGCAAGTCACATGTAGACTCGGTAAGGACAGGAGGAATCATTAAACCAGATGGGTCTTTGTGCCAATCACTGGCACTTGTCACACTGATGCTGAGACTAGCTTGCTCTTCCAGATTGAATTGCCTGAAATTAGTTTCTCCAGCTACTATTGGTGACATTTGAACATACACCCCTGAATATTAACACGGGCTCCTGGGTTACTTAATATTCAAAATTATTCCATTTTGGGGCCTCCTGAGATTGTAGAAATGGTAACTTGTTTTACATCCTTGCGCACAAATAGTGAGTAATTTCAAATGAGCTGTATAGTTGATTTGCTGTTTCCAAAGGAGAAGGTGGAATTAGAGTGGCTTTGCCCCTCATCTGGGGATTTTCATCCAGAAAAAAACCAATAACTTGCTACACTTTCATCTTCACTGTGGAAAATACATCGAGGATGTTTTAATGGAGTTTTTTTTAAAGCTTGACACGTTATTCAGGCTTTTCATGTTTTTTTTTAATCATTTAAGTTTTGAAGTAAAACATTTCATTTGTTCTGAGGAGCAAGAGTTTAGAAAGTGATTAAAGCTGTCTCTTTTTAAACAAAGGCCCATCATTACTGTAGGTAGCAGACTTGAAAAGATTGATCTCAATTTCTGTAGGAATTATTTAGACAAATATTATCCCTCCTAACTATTCATATTTTACATTGAACGTAGAGAGCCTCTGCAGTAATGGGAGTGATTAACCTTAGACCAGTGCATATAAATAGTCACCCTATCAAAAGGAAGGTAATAAAATTAAAGTAGCATTTATCAATCAGTATGTTGTGCATATTCATACAATATTGTATACTTTTATTCTTCCCAAATGTTTACAATCTGTTTGCTCTTTTATACATGGTGTAGGTGAAGTTCGCATCCCTACTAGCCACCCCCCTCCCCTCCCAAACAAAACCAAGTCCATCTCGAGTTGCAGAGCCGTCAGGAGGGATGCTGAGGGACTGACACAGTTGGAATCGAGGTAACTCTGTGAACAGTTGCCAAGCCCAAGCCCTGGGTTTCTCATTGAACCTCTTGCTCAGTGTCTTGCAAGAACAAGCTACATACTTTGCACTAAGGGCTCTCCCATTCCCAGGTGTTTACAGCTGGCCAACTCAATGGGCTGTGTAGATGCTTCTGGTGTGAAGAAGCACCTTCTTGCCCACTGTGCCAAAGTGAAAGAGCAAAACAGAGTCCCAACACCCCCCTGCTCCTTCCTGGTTGCCCTGGAATACCAGATTCCCTTTAATAGATCAGTTTCATGCTGGATATTTTAAAACTGTTTTGTAGATCTTTCAGTCATATGTTGATTTATGATGAAACATCCTTCCCCCTTTTTGACCGTTGTTCTTTGTTGGTGAAGCTTTCCGTTGTGTTCACTGCACGCTGTGTGCTGAATTAACATTCTGTGCCCAGCCAAATTAGCCACATCTCTTCACTGAGTTCCCAGCAGCTGTGAACAGGTCTACTTTCCCTGCTATTCTGGTTTATTTACCCCATAAACCATGATCGTATCATACTATCTGATCATCTGCTGATAATGGAGTCTTCCTTTACAAATTGGCTGCTATGTTTCCAATGTTTATAATGGTGACAGTCTTTTATAAAATACTTTTAACGGTGAAGCATTTTGGAATACCACTGAGGTTAAGAAAGGTACTACATAAATGAAGGTTTCTTCCTGACGACTGATTCGTTAAGTAGCTACTAATAAGACATGGAATGGGATCCTGCTCCTGGTAATTCGTGCTCAAAATATCTTCTCTTTAAGCACTGGGTTCTTATCAAGGAACCCTGAGCTCCTTGTTCACAGCTCCCGTAACAGTAGTGTTGGCAGCTACTTGCATATCCCATATTTTTACTGAGTATCTTGAATCCTCTCCTGTTTTAGCAAATTCTCTCCCTCCCACCCTCCTTCCCTCTCTCTCTTTTCCTCCCCCCACCCTTCCTGTCTGTCTCTCTCATGGGTTTGCAGTATTTGCCAGATTGTGACTGTAAAGAGCTCCAAGTTAATGAGGCAAGTTTAACTGAGAGTGGCATGGGGAATGCAGACCATGAAATCAGGAAAGAGGGGATTTTGAATTGGATTTGCAAATTAAAGTTGTTTCTTACTGATTTCCTACATCTTTGTGATGGCTGCTGGACTAGAAAATGAGACGTAAAAACACGATGAACCAATTTGTTACAAGATAAGAGATACAAATGATGCTTGCATTGTGTTTATACAGACAGGGTTAATTAGAAATAAGATAGGAAAAGTTTTTTTGTGAAGTTTTATCAACAGCTTGGCAAAAAGCCTTGTTTCCATGCATGGGAACTCTCTGTGGTGCAGGAGAGATGAAGTGACTTTTTTTTTGAATGGATGTATGACAGTTCCAAATTGCTGCATTGCATAGCTCTGACTGTGTTCGGGGGGTCAGGGCCTCTTGTTCCTTTCAACTAAAACAGTATTCATAAACAAGTGAGATCTGTTGTGTAGATGCTGGGATTTGAACATTGGGTAGTGTTCCTGCTGCCAAAAGGCTCGACATTCTCATTGACTGTTTCAAGTCACTTCTCATCCTCCTCCATTCATCCCAACACAAACCCACTGCTAATCTTGTGTACTCACTGAGCTGCCTGTGTTATGTATGATCTCTATGACTTACTCGGCATGTAAATGTTGCATGTGTATATGAGACCATGTCATATGACATCCGGTCATAGTGCTGTTAATTCTGCAAACAGATTGGGAATATGTTACATGAACCATAATAAAATGCATAAACCACTCCCACTACTGTTTTTCTGTCAACATGAATGTAAAGTTTCCATATATGAGAGAGAGATGGCTTACTGTTCTGAAGGTGTGATTGTGGTGGGGTCTGTTACCATATCTGCTTTGGGGTGTTCCCAAAGATCTCCTCACATGATTCCCCACTGTCCTGCCGTTGGCCCACCTTCCAGGTGGTGTGCCCCTCTCAGCCAGCAGGGAGAGGGGCCACATTTTCGTTTCTCCAATTTAGATCGATCAGAGTTGTCAGTCAGCCTTTCCCAAGTTTTTGTAACCATTCAAAACCAGAATTGGAGGGCCCTTGTGCTGCAGTAGTAGCGTCTCTACCTCCTGAACCAGGAAACCCAGGCACAAGTCCCACCTACTCCAGATTTGTGTAATACATCCTTTAAACAGGTTGGTACGAAAGTATCTGAAAAGCAGAAAATTGGATCACCCCACTGATTTTACTCCTGACTGTGTTGCTCACAGGTGTCTGGGAGATCTGTTTTTCCATTACTAGAGGCTTGGAAGGGGATTCTGAACACAGCTCAGCCAAGGGCAGGCGGTTCTACATCTATCACCATTCAGACTGGAGATTGGACCCCAATCTGATCCACACTACCTGTCCAGCTGCCCCTTTCCAACATGAGTTGGTTGCTTTTAAATCATACTCCATCGTGTTTGTTCTCAAGCTCTGTCATTCTCCTCACGGCACGGTTGCCCATCAATCTCTCCTGTTCTTGCTGCCTGTCATGGACGTGTGTTGGAAAGATTTATAAGCTGATCCTGTTTTGCCCAATTATGAAGGCACCTTGCTTGTCACCTTTCCCTGGAGTGGAATGTGGGCCCAGAGTTCTGGCTCAGAAACTCCTGGCATACTTATCCACTTCACCGCCAGCCCTTAATGAAGTGTGGCTGCAATTGATTGTGCAGTGTGGTCTTCTGATCGCCACCGTCTTGTGTTTCAGCCCATAGTGTTAGTCCTTGGTGGGGGTGGGTGAACTTTGCCTCTTTTAAAGTTAGACCTCTGGTGCCGCAGTGCTGCTCAGGAAGGTTCACATAGCCTGAAGTGGGCTGTGTCAGGGATGTTTGGTCTTATCAGTGGGTTATGAGGAGCTGGATGGCAAATGATCTGCCTGGCTCATTGTCCATTCCTGCATGTTCTGGTAAGCTGTGATGCTTTCTGTTGTTGAATAGTCTGCTCATCCTTATCACAATGAATGAGTGGTTTGTAGAAATGGGGCTGGAATGGGGATATATAACACAGGTACATTTGAAAATGGCCCGAGACCAAGATGTGTGAGGCTTGATTTGATGCAATTACATTTACCTCCAGGATACATCTTGCACATTATGTAATACTTTACCCCCCCCCCCAAAAAAAAAATTAATTCTGAGAGCAATTACTCTGGTGATCAGCAGGAATTTCCTTTCCATAAAATTGCTCTCTGTGGTAGTAGCGTCCAGTAATAAATTATACCTATACGTTTTACGAAGCCCTGTTGCCTGTATTCAACAGACCATGTCATGGGAGCTGGTGACAGAAGGAAATCTCAGCATTGATCCTCACCAATCTACCTCTTGTAGATACATCTGTCTGTGATTGTGTTGCTGGGAGTAACTGCTGCATCATATTGAGTGAAGGTGCCAGTGTTTTCAAAAGAATAGTTTTCAACAGATTGAGCAGCTTCAGCTGAGGTGCTGTGGCCCATGAGCAGCAGCAGAATTGTGCTGGAGTACAGTCTGTAACCTCGTGGCCCAGCCTATCTCTTTCTCTCTCTACCCCCCCCCCCCCCACTCCCCAACTCAACCCTGGGTCAATGGTCAGTACAGGAGGGCATGACAGGTGCAGCACCAGGCATGCCTCATGCTGAAGTGCCAGCCTGATGACGTTACAACACAGGTCTCCCAGTGAGACAAACAGTGTCAACTGTCTGTGGCAGACCTAGCATTTCACAGCCATTAGACCAGACCAAAGCAGCACGGTTCTGCCATAGCTTATAAATGGCAATTCAGCGGCCAGCAGGAGATGGATATTCCACCAATGTCCTTACCGTCATCAAGGGGGGAGCTCAACACATCAATGCAAAAGATGAGCGGGAAGCATTGCAATAACCCTCTGTCAAAAGTGCTAAGTGGGTGATCCACCTCAGCCTCCGCTTGAGCTCCTCCAGCATCACAGTCTTCAGCTAATTCCACGTCATAGCCAGAAGCAACTGGATCCTGCAAGGATTACTGCCTGGTAATAGTGCTGTGCTTCAGAACTAGCTGTGGCCTGAGCCAAGATTTTCTAGTATGATAACACCAGCATCTAATGATATGATTCCAGTTGATCTTATTACTGAGCGTATCAGATTCCAAGCTGAAATGTGGCTTGATAGATCACGTTTTGTTTTTTTTAAACTGAGCCAGCTGGTCTTTCCCTAAAGTACGCATTTAGTGCTGGTTCTGAAGTATCTGTTTCAATGCTGTATGACTCTGTGATTCTAATCAAACAATATTTAAATTAACCTCGAACAATAAAAAGTTTATTGCACATAAATGTAATGAAGCTATTTACAAATAATATGATTTAAAAGATTTCAAAACACTGTACATGTACAATATTACATTTATTCCAACACACTCCCTTTACAATATTCAAACAACAACCTTCTGCGTCACGTTTATAGTTTTGATTTAATTCTATTGCAATTCCTGGTTTTGACACTTTATCTTGTTTCATAATTCAGTAGGGCTTACACTTTGCCTGTTTGACATAACCACTTCAGCGTTCTATCTAAGCATTTTTGGTCTAGAAGTTTGAGACAATAAATCTTTGCCCCGTAATGAACTATTTCTACCTTTTCTGAACTAACTTCTTGCACCAGGAGAATTGTTTCATACATCCAATTACAACTAGGACATTCACAAACTGAAACCAAAAGCTCTCCAAGCTAAGGATATTACCCCTGAGCGAACAAATAAAATCATCTCCTGAACCTTCTAACTGAGAGCAAACTAATGCTCCTCAATGTCCTCCTCGGGCAGCCTTTTGGTCAACTTTCCTGCTTCTCTGCTGCCTGGCCTGCTGTGTTCTTCCAGCTCCACACTTTGTTATGTCTGACTCCAGTATCTGCAGTTCTTGCTACCTCTGTCCCTTCTCAATGTCTGCCCACTTGTAAAATTCTCCAAATACAAACAAAGCCCCAAATACCATTTCAGGAATCATCACTTGTGTAGTTGTTTCAACTATGGCTGTAAAAACACTTACGAGTTAATCATTAAACCTCCACATACACACAGATCAAAATGCGCGTGCCGCTTGTTCAAAATTCAAATGAAAATAAATGCTATGAACACGCACACGCAGTATATCTCACACGTTGCATTACACCTTCTGTACACGAAAAGCAAGACACATCCAACCTAGCTAATTACCGCCCCATCAATCCACTCTCAACCATCAGTAAAGTGATGGACGGTGTCCCCAAACATGCTATCAAGCAGCACCTGATCTCATTGCAGCCTTGGTTGAAACATGGACAAAAGACCCGAATTCCAGAGGTGAGGTGAGAGTGACAGCCCTTGACCTCAAGGCTGCATTTGACCATGTGTGGCATCGTGGGGCCCAAGCAAAAGTGGAATCAATGGGAATCAGTAGGAAAATACTGCACTAGTTGGAGGGATACCTGACACACAGGAAGATGGTTGTGGCTGTTGGAAGTCAGTCAGCTCAGCTCCAGGACATCTCTGCGGGAAAATAAATCACAGAACGACAGATGTTGGAAATCTGAAACAAAATCAAATTGCTGCAGAAACTCAGCAGAATGTTCTGAAGAAGGGTCGCTGGACTCAAAGTGTTTGTTTCTGTCTGCACAGACACTGCCTAACCTGCTGAATCTTCCCAGCAGTTTCTGTATTTGTTTTATCTCTGCAGGAGTTCCTCAGGGTAGTGTCCTCGGCTCAACCACCTTCAGCCGCTTCATCAATGAGCTTCCCGCCATCATAAGATCAGAAGTGGGGATGTTCGCCGATGATTACACAACGTTCAGCATCATTCGTGACCCCTCGGATACTGAAGCAGCCTGTGTTCGAGTGCAACTAGATCTGGACAATATCCAGGCTCGGGCAAATGATACTTGTACCACACAAATGTCAGGCTATGACCATCCCTGATAAAACAGAATCTAACCATTGGCCCCTTTTCAGAGGCTGAATCCCTCGCATCATTATCCTGGGGATTACCATTGACCAAAAACTGAATTCATTCAGCCATATAAATACAGTGGCTGCAAGAACAGGAGGATAGGAATACTGCGGCGAGTAACTCCCCTCCTGTCTCCCTAAAGCCTGCCTACCATCTACAAGGCACAAGTCAGGAGTGTGATGGAATAGTCCCCACTTGCCTGGATAAATGCAGCCCGAACAGCACTCAAGAATCTCGACACCACCCAGGACAAAGCCCTCTCTTGATTGGCACCACATCCACAAACATCCCACTCCTTCCACCACCAATGCTCAGTCGCAGCAGTGTGTACTATCTGCAGGATGCACTGCAGAAATTCACCAAAGATCCTTAGGCAGCACACTCCAAACCCAAGACTGCTTCCATCTAGAAGGACAAGGGTAGCAGGTACATGGGAAAACCACCCCCTGCAAGTTCCCTGCGAAGCCATGCCCCATCCTGACTTGGAAATATATCGCCGTTCCTTCACTGCCACTGGATCAAAATCTATATAGCATTTTCTCAATGGTCTTCCTCTAGTGAGACTCACTCCCCTCAGCTCATTGACTACAGAAGCCCTCATTCACATCTTCATCACCTCTGGACTTGACAATTCCAACACACTCCCGCCTGCTCTCTGCCCCCCCACACCCCCCAGTGTAGTCGATGTGGTTCCGTTCTAGCTGTCATGTCGTAACATGACTGGTCCCATTCAGCCCTTCCTGCCTGTGATCATTGACGTGGGGATATTGGCTGTCACTCAAACAACACCTTGGTTTTAACAAGTTCTCATCCTTTCATATTCCCCGTTGACTGGCAGATTCAATAGGCTGCAGGACAAGCAGCCTCAGAGGAGCAGGAAGGCTGATGTTTCGGGCCTAGACTCTTCAGCTTTCCTGCTCCTCTAATGCTGCTTGGCCTGCTGTGTTCATCCAGCTCCACACCTTGTTATCTCAGATTGTCCAGCATCTGCAGTTCCTACTATCTCTTATTATCCCATTGCTGTTTGTGGGAACATGCTGTGCACCTAATTGGTTGCTGCATTTCCCATGGTACAGCAGTGACTCTATTTCAATTGGTTGTAAAGGCCCAAGGTCATGAGAAGAGTTAAAGAAATGGGGGTTTGTTCAGTTCTCAAACCAGTGACTGCAGCTCCTCGTTGTCAGTCATTGTCCTCAACCTGGGTGAACAGTGACACCTCGTGGTTGCAGTGTGTACATGAGGCAGGCACAGTGACTCAGGGATTAGCACTGCTGTCTCTCAGCACCAGCAACCAGCCTTGGGCAGCTCTGTGTGTTTTGCACTTTCTCTGTAGCGGTTTCCAAAAATGTGCAGGCCAGGTGGATTAACCACAAAGTACAAGGTTACAGGCCTGATGTTGGTGTTGGGCAGGTTGTTGGAGGGACTTCTGAGGGACAGGATTTACATACATTTAGAAAGGCAAGGACTGGTTAGGGATAGTCAACATGGCTTTGTGCGTGGGGAATCATGTCTCACTAACTTCATTGAGTTTTTTTGGAAGTCATGAAGAGGATTGATGAGCGAATAGCGATGAATGTGATCTGTGTGGACCTCAGTAAGGCATTTACAAAGCTCTCATGGTAGGCTGGTTAACAATGTTCAATCACACAGTATACAGAGAGAACTAGCCATTTGGTTACAGAACTGGCTCGAAGGTAGGAGACAGAGGGTGGTGGTGGAGGGTTGCTTTTCAGACTGGAGATCTGTGAGTGGGGGTGTACCACAGGGATCGGTGCTGGGTCCACTGCTTTCTCTCATTTATACAAACGATTTGGGTGTGAACATGGGAGGGACAGTTAGTAAGTTTGCAGATGACACCAGAATTGGAGGTGTAGTGGACAGTGAAGAAGGTTCCCTCAGAGTACAGAGGGACCTTGATCAGATGGGCCGATGGGCCGAGGAGCAGCAGATAGAGTTTAATTTAGATAAATGTGAGGTGCTGCATTTTGAAAAGGCAAATCAGGGCAGGACTTATACACTTAATGGTAAGGTCCTGGGGAGTGTGGCTGAACAAAGAGACCTTGGGGGGGGGCAGGTTCACAGTTCCTTTAAAGTGGAGTTGCACGTAGATGGGATAGTGAACGAGGCATTTGGTAAACTTGCAGGTAGCACAAAATTCCCGATGCTGGAGTCAGAGATAACAAGGTGTAGAGCTGGAAGAGCACAGCTGGCCAGGCAGCATCAGAGGAGCAGGAAAGCTGATGTTTCAGGTCAGACCCTTCTTCAGACACTGGGGAGGGGGCAGGGAGCTCTGAAATAGAAAGGAGGGGTGGGGCTGGGGGAAGGTAGGTGGGATGGCTTTGGTGAGTGTGGGTAGGGAGTGGTGGGTTTTGGTCAGTGGGATGGGTAGGATGGATCGGTGGGAGAGAAGATGGCAGGTTGTGTCAGGTCGAGGAGGTGGGAATGAGGGGGAGGGTTGGACATGGAATGAGGCTGGGGTGGGGAGATTTTAAAACCGGTGAGTTCTGTTTTTAGGCCATCAGGCTGTAGGCTCCGAGGCGTAATATGAGGTGCTGCTCCTCCAGTTTGCGGATGGTGTCATTGTGACACTGGAGGAAGCCCAGGATGGACGTGTCACAGTGCGGCAGGGAGTTAAAATGGTTGGTGACTGGAAGGTATTATTGATTACAGTGTACAGAATGCAGATGCTGCACAAAATGGTCCCCAAGCCTGTGCTTGGTCTCACCAATGTAGGGGATGGCCACATTGGGAGCAACGGATAGAGTAGACCAGGTATTGTTATGTTTGCCTTTATTGGTCAGTGCATTGAGTATAGGAGTGGGGAGGCTCATGTTGTGGTTGTCCAGGACATTGGTTTGGTCTCGTCTAGAATACTGTGTACAGTTCTGGTCTCCCTGCGATAGGAAGGATGTTGTGGAACTTTAAAGGGTTCAGAAAAGATTTACAAGGATGTTGCCAGGGTTGGAGGGTTTGAGCTACAGGGAAGGCTGAATAGGCTGGGGCTCTTTTTCCTGGAGTGTCAGAGGCTGAGGGGTGACCTTATAGAGGTTTGTAAAACCATGAGGGGCATGGATAGGGTGAATAGACAAGGTCTTTACCCCGGGGTGGGGGAGTCCAAAACTAGAGGGGCATTGGTTTAAGGTGAGGGGGAAATGATTTAAAAGGGATGGAAAGGGCAACTTTTTTTAGAGAGTCTGGTGTGTGTATGGAAGAAGCTGCCAGAGGAAGTGGTGGGGGCTGGTACAGTTACAATATTTAAACAGTATTTGGATGGGTATATGAAGGCGAAGGGTTTGGAGGGATATGGGACTAGATTAATTTAGGATATCTGATCAGCGTGGATTAGTCAAACCGAAAGGTCTGTTTCTGTGCTGTAATGCTCTGTGACTCAATGATCCTATGAGCATGTACCCATTCAGATCTGACAGACTATCTCCAGAACCTATCATAGAGTGACGCTTCACAGAAACAGGCCCTTCTCTCATCCATGTCAACCAGGTTTCCTGAAGTGAACTCGTATATTATCAACAACGACGATTAATTCGACTGAGATTCGGTACATTGAAGTATTTATTATTTTTGTTTTTGGAATGACACTTTTGCTATTGAGGGAGTCCAGCAAAGGTTCACCAGATTGATTCCTGGGATGGCAGGACTGACATATGAGGAAAGACTGGCTCGACTTGGCTTGGACTTGCTGGAATTTAGAAGAACGAGGGGGAATCTCATAGACACAAGTGAAATTCTGATGGGATTGGACATGCTAGATGCAGGAGGAATGTGGAGAAGTCCAGAACTAGGGGTCACAGCCTAAGAATAAGGAACAAGCCATTCAGGACTGAGATGAGAAAGAATTTCTTTACTCAGAGGGTTGTGAACCTTTGGAATTCTCTCCCACAGGAAGCTGTTGGGGCCAGTTTGTTAGATATATTCAAGAGGAAGGTGGACATAGCTGTTGCGGCTAAAGGGACGAAGGGTACGGAGAGAAAGTGGGAATGGGATACTGAGATTTCATGATCAACCATGATCTTATTGAATGGTGGTGCAGGCTTGAAGGACCGAATAGCCTACTCCTGCACCTATTTTCTATATTTCTATGAGCAGTTGAAAATGAGTTGGCTGCTGACACATTTTACCTGGTCATCTCTTTGAACAGTTCTCTGTCCAGCATGATTACCCTGTCAAACCATTTCATTGGCCGAATGGGAAGGAACTTTTGAAAGAAATCTGCTTTGAATGAAATGAATTGGAAGCTTCTTGACCTGGGATATTGCAACAATAGCTCCATCCCTCTCCGAAAGATTGCCAAAGGATCTTCTGAAGGATCAGATGGAGCCCCCAAGTTTAAAAAGCTCAGCATGAAGTCTGTACCTTTATCTATGAAGCGTCCCTCACGGTGGGAAGGATTTAGGGCAGAGTCGGACAGAGTTTAAGGAGAAATTATTTGGTGTTGTTTATTGATCCTGGGGGCGGTGAGTGAGGACATATCTTATGCTGCCAGCAAGTCGGACCATCAAACTCCTAATCAGTATTGACCGTAGAAACTATCCAAACATTATAAGGTATGCATGCCTTGGGAATTAGACCAGGATATTTCTCCACAGTGTTAAGTCATGCACCATCCCAATGCTCGTTGGCTGGGCTACCTACAAAGGTGTATCAGGGATCTGCACATAATGTGGGCTACAGATGCATCAATTTAATAAACTTAATTAACATTTAGCCATGAGACAGGGATTAAAGAAATAAAGCTGCTTTCTGTCAATAAGAAAAGCCCTGTATCTATTTATCACTGACCCAGCTGTCTGCAGTAGACAGGAGTTTGTTTCAAAGAGGATTCTAATGATGTTCGCTGTCAAACCAATTCTCATTCTATTTGTTTTCCATTCTCTCCTTGTCCCCTGCTCGGTTCCAGAGAAATCTCTCCCAATGGCTCACCCCTCAAGCCCACTGGGTCAGCCTTAATATTGTTGTCTCTTTGAGAAACAGCCCTGACCCTGCCTCCTGTTTGAGACCCACACTCCGATTATTTCTCCATGTTCCTTTTTGCAATGTATTCCTGGCAGCTGGGTGTCACTGGCTTCTGTCGCCCAGTTCCATTAAGGAAGGTGATTGTGAACGGGATTGGAAAATCACAGGCCCTGGCCTGAACCCACCCATCCCTGACCTCAGCACAGCAGGACCCCGAGGATTCCAGACCCCACTTATTACGTCTCAGTGTATCCCCCCAACCATCCCCAAGTGTGAGCTCACCTTCACAGAGGAACAGAGCTCTACCATATACCCATCGGGTCTGCTCCAGTCCAAAACAACTTCCAACTATTCAATGATAGTAGGAACTGCAGATGCTGGAGAATCTGAGATAATAAGGTGTAGAGCTGGATGAACACAGCAGGCCAAGCAGCATCAGAGGAGCAGGAAGGCTGACGTTTTGGGCCTAGGCCCTTCTTCAGAAAAAGGCTCCAGACCTGAAACATCAGCCTTCTAGCTCGTCTGATGCTGCTTCGCCGTGTTCATCCAGCTCTACACCTTGTTATCTCCAACAGTTTGATTCCCATTTCCCAGCACATAGCCCATTGCCTTGGCATCGCAACTACACTTCAAAATATCTCTTCAATGTCATGAACACTTGGTTCATTTTCTCAGTCGTATAGAGGTTGGGATATCCTGCATGTTGTTAGGGAGGGAATGCCAGGATTCTGACCCAATAGCAGTGAAGGAATGGCAGTGTAATTCTAAGCCAGCCTGGTTGAGGGGCTCAGAGGGGCGGGGGCTATGTGTTCCAAAGTAGCTGCTGCTCAATACTTCCCTGCCTTTTATCCCCACTCCCATCCCCAAGACCCCAGACCCCAGACTCCTCTGCAAATCAGAAATCTGTCAATCCGACCTTAAACAGACTCAAAGCCTGAGCCTCCCCATCTCTCTGAGGTAGGCGTTGGCGAAGGTTCACAACCTTCTGTGTGAACACATTTCTCCTCAGCTTAGACCTTCTTGCAATTGCCCTTCTATTGTAAATGGTGCCCCCCCCCACCCCCGGTTTTAGACTCCCCACACATCCACCCTGTCCATTCCTTTAAGTACGCTGTAGGTTTTAATGAGATCACCTCCCATTCTTTTAAAGCTCCTGAGAATATGGGCTCAATCTCTCTCCATTGGACAGCCTGATTGTCTTGGAACTATTGCTGTACTGTCTCCATGGCACCAATATCCTTGCTGAGGTGTGGAGACCAACGCTGCAGACCAGCTCCTGGTCCAGGCCAACCAAGCTCCTTTCCAATTGGAGCAGGATCTTGCTGTTCCTGTACTCAATCCCTCAACTCACCTTGCACAAAGCTTGATGCACCTGCGTGCTCACCTTCAGCAACCCATGGGCAAGGACACCCAGGCCCCTTTGCACATCGACACCCCTTACATAAAAGCTAGGAGCAGGAGGAGGCCATTCAGCCCTTCAAGCCTATTCCACCATTTGACACAACCATGGCTGATCTCATCTTGGCCTCAATTCCACTTTCCTGCCCATTCTCCATGGCCCTCTGTTCAGTGTTCTCCGCTCTCTGGGATTGTGAATTCCACGGATTCACAAGAGAGGTAATTCCTCCTCATCTTGAAGTCTGCCTTATCGCAAAACTATCAGCTCTTCTTCTGGATTGCCCCATGAAGGGAAACACCCTCTCAGTCCACTTTGTCGAGCCCCTTTACCTCATTTATGGAAAAGCCAAGTGATAGAAAGGAGGGGACGAAGTAGAGGGGAAGCAGTTAAGAAAAACTCTACACAGCTGTGTGACCTACCAGAGTGGAGAACCTCATATTTTTGCATATTATATTCCATCAGCCAAATTCTTATCATTCAATAAGCCTATTCAACCCCCCCAACCTGAAATAGTTTTACGTCTTCCTCACAATACACAATCCCTTTCTATTATCTGCAAATTTGGAAATGTCACATTTGGAACCCAATTCCGAATCATTGATATATATTGTGAACAGCTGTGGCCGCAAATACTGATCTTTATGGTATCCACAAGTCATAGCCACACAAGGTGAGAACGACTAACTTTTCTGAGGAAGGGTCTAGGCCTGAAACGTCAGCTTTTGTGCTCCTGAGATGCTGCTTGGCCTGCTGTGTTCATCCAGCTTCACACTTTGTTATCTCAGATTCTCCAGCATCTGCAGTTCCCATTATCTCTGATCACAATTTATTCCTACTCTCTGTTTTCGATGTTAGCCAGTCATTAATCCGTGTCTCCTATCACACGTGCTTTAATTTTTCTAAGCAACCTACTGTGGGGAACTTTATGAAAATTCTTTTGAAAATTTGGGTATTCTTATGTCTGTCAGTTGTCATTCATCAATGTTGCTTGCAACTCCTTCAAATAGCTCCAAGTGTGTCAAAAACAGTTTTCCATTTGCAAATCTATGTTGACACTGCCCAATCAGATCATTATTATCCAAGTTCCTGCTTATCACATCTTTTATCATGGATTCTAACATTTTCTTACGACTGATGCCAACACGATTGTGACACCCTGTTTTTACTTACGCCCTTTTTATATGATGGGGTGATATTGGCTGTTTTCTAATCTAACCTTCAGGGATTATTCCATAATGTCTATTTTGGAAGATAATCACCAATGCATCAACCATTTCCATGGGTACCATCTTCAAATTCTGGGATGTGGAATATCAAGTCCTGACAATTTATCAACTTCAGCCCCATTAATCCCACTAGTCATAAGCGACTTGCTAATACTGACCTTCTATTCTTCATTCTTCCTAGCCACTTTTATCTCTAATTTTGGGAGATTTCTCATATCTTCCTCAGTGAAAACAGACACGAAATAATCATTTAACTTCTCTCAAATGCTAATTATAAATTCTTTTAACTCTGCTCACCATCAACGTACAATCATTTCAGTCAAATGTTTCCTTTTCATGCACCTATAGGAGCTTTTGTTGTCCATTTTTCTTTTTTTGTTGCTAGATCACATGCATATTGTACTCTCCCTGTCCTTATATATGTTTCTTGGCCCTCTTTTGCTGTATTCTAAACACCTTCCAATCCTTAGGTTTATTACTAGTTCTGGCAACTTTATAGACCTCTAACTCTTATGCAGTTCTGAACTTCCTTTGTTAACTGTAATTGGCTGACCTATTTTGGACTTCGAAGAAATGTATTGTTGCTGTAAATCATGTGATAGTTCCTATGTACAGTCATTAGATGTTTTTTCCCAATCCACCTCAGCCTGGGGCTTAGATCCTCACAATTTCCCTTATTCATATTTAACACACACACAGAAATGTAACTCTTTTGTTTAATATGAAGCAGTGAAGTTGGTGATTTTCAAATCACGACCTTTAGTGAGATGCAAATTCCTGACTGTCACTGAATTCACCTGCTCACAGCTTCATAACCAACGCATCATCATCATTATCACTCAATCATTGTCTCAGCACAGCAAAATCCCACTTATAGTTGCTTATAGCCCTAAAAAGCGGTTCAGTTTCTGAAATGTCTGAGTGCACCACCAGCATGTGCAGATTGAGAGGTTTGTGATATTCACCTTGTCCCAGTGCCCTCACTGAATATAAATTATACCCCAGTGCTCAGACCTGAAAAAAATCTCTATATTCTCCTGCCTGAATCTACAGGAGGCAGTGTTCACTGGCCAGGAGTGCGCTCGGTGCCATCAATATTCTGTGCTCAGGGATAGAGAGGAATCAATGATGTTAGCTCTAAGTTCGCATCCCCGACCATAATCTATTTGTATTTATTTCTTCAAAGAACATGGGTGTCTCTGGCTGGGCCCAGCATTTATTGCCCGACCCTAGTTGCCCCTTGAGAAGGTAGTGGTGAGCTGTCTCCTTGACCCGCCGCAGTTCTCCTGCTGTGGGCTGACCCACAATGCCATTAGGGTTGCCACAATGCCAACTTATATTAGGGAGGGAATTCGAAGAATTGGACCCAGTGATGGTGAAGTAACGGCGATATATTTCCAAGTCAGGGTGGTGAGTGACTTGGAGGGGAACATGCAGAGGGTGGTGCTCCCATGTGTCTGTTGCCCTTGTCCTTCTGGATGGAAGTGATCATTGGTTTGGAATGTGCTGCCTGAGAATTTTTGGTGAATTTCTGCAGAGCATCTTGTAGGCCGTACACACTGCTGTTACTGAGCGTTGGTGGTGGAGGGAGTGGGATGTTTAAAATGATTTTTGTTTTATTCTTTTGTGGGGTTTGAATGTTGTTGGCAAGGCCAACACTTAGTGCCCATCCTGGAGAAAGTGGTAATGAGTTGCCTCTTGAACCACTGCAGATGTGGTACCAATCGAGCGGGGGCTGCTTTGTCCTGGATGGTGTCGAGCTTCTTGAGTGTTATTGGAGCTGCCCCCTTCCAGGCAAGTAGGGAGTATGCCATCACACTCCTGACTTGTGCCTTGTAGATGGTGGACGGTCTTTGAGGAGACAGGAGGTGAGTTACTCACTGCAGTACTCCCAGCTACTGGCCTGCTCTTGTAGCCACTCTGTCAATGTGTGAGCCCAGTTGAGTTTTTGGTCAATGGTAATCCCCAGGATGTTGATTGTGGTGGATTCAGTGATGGTAACATCATGGAATGTCACGGGGCAGTGGTTAGATTGTCTCTTATTGCCGATGGTCATAGCCTGGCATTTGTGTGGCGTGAATGTCACTTGCCACTTGTCAGCCCAGACCTGGATATTGTCCAGATCTTGTTGCATGTGAACATGGACTGCTTCAGTATCTGAGGAGTCACGAAAGGTGCTGAACATTGTATAATCATCAGTGAACATTCCCACTTCTGACCTTACGATGGATGAAGCAGCTGAAGATGGTTGGGCCGAGGACACTACCCTGAGGAATTCCTGCAGAGATCTCCTGGAGCTGAGATGATTAACCTCCAACCACCACGACCATTTTCTTTATGTGCTGTTAGAGAGTGAATGTGAGATTGTGCGTCTGCATGTGTGAGTGTGAGAACAAGTGTGTGTGTGTGTGCGTGTGAGAGACAGTTCTACTCCCACACGTTAACCCCACCACTCCAGCAGAGAAAGTGAAGGAATAGTCAGGACTCTGCGTGGACTCAGGGTGATGAAGAGGAATTAGAAACAGACTCTGTGAATCCTGATTAATGAAACCACTTTCAAAACAAATCCTCCTGTAGCAGCTGGTTACTTTAGATTGAGGTTAAGAAAGATAGCAGTGCGTCGGGGAGGGAGATTGAGTTGATGGTGAAGCTAAGCTGTTTCACCTTTATAATCAGGTGTAGGAAAGCACACTGACAGCACGCTGCAGTCTGATGGCCAGTTAAGGTCGGGTCAGTCCAGGCTCAGAGAGAACTAACAGCGTCAGGTTTCTCTGAACGTCGATGGGTTTCTCCAACGCCCCCATTCGTGTGCCCAATGTGACCATCGGTGCATTCGATGGTCCTCAGTGGCCGCACATTGCCCCGAGGGGCACCTACATTGCCGTGGCCATTCTGATGGGCACTGTGGTCATCCTAGCCTCCTTCATGAATGGGATGGTCATCCTAGTGTCAGTCAGATACAAGAGGCTACGATCTCCTCTCAACTACATCCTGGTGAACCTGGCTGTGGCAGACCTGATGGTCACTTTTTTTGGCAGTACCATCAGTTTTTCCAACAACATTGATGGGTACTTCACTCTGGGACACACCATGTGTCAGTTCGAGGGTTTTATGGTGTCTTTGACAGGTGAGTCTGCCTCCATTTCTCCCCAAGATTCTCCTGAGATTCCCCCTTTCTCCTCCAACCCCCAAACCCACCACCTCTTCCCAAAAATCCCTAGGTCCGAGTTCTCCTACACTCAGTACTGGAACTGGGGGGAGATTGGTTGTATGGAGTTGGCATGATCCCTATTGTGTCCCAAGAGTGTCAGCAACACAGCTCCTTCATTCTCCCAATCCCACACACCCAGCTTCCCTCTCCTTCCCAAAATCCACAGATAGGTCTGCCTGGCAGACCCCATTGTTTCTGCCTGCTTGTGCCCCGTGGAACTCATCTCTTCCGGCTTCATCTCGATCTTCTCTCCCATTGCCCAGTTCCCTCCCACTTACATCTTCGAATCGTCTGATGCTTCACATTAGTTTCATAATTTCCTGTTCACAGGTTGCAGCCACCTCCTCTTTACTATGGACGTGTAATCCCTTTACACGCCCATTCCCCACCAGGATGGTCTTTGGGCTGTATGCTTCTTCCAGCCTGAAGCATCCCCATTAACCACCACCCTCCTCCGAGTTTGTTCTCACCCTGAACAATTTCTCTTCTAACTCCTCTCATTTTCTTCAGGTACGAGGGGTTGTCCTGGTTATGCCTGTCTCCTCACAGGCTACATGGAACATTCCTTGTTCCAGTCCTTTTCCAGCCCCCACCCACAACTCTTTCTCCTTTATGTCGATGATATCATCGGGGCTGCTTCCCTCTCCCGTCTATAATTGGAAAACTTCATCAATTTCACCTCCAATTTCCACCCTGCCCTCACTTTCACCTGGCCTACCTCTGACTCCTCCCTTCCATTCCTCGACATTTATGCTTCTATTCCTGGGGATAGACTGGCCACTAATATCCATCACAAACCCACCGACTCCCACAGCTAACTGGACGATACATCCTCACACCCCACTCCCTGTAAAGACTCCATCCCATTCTCTCAGTTCCTCCGTTTCCGGCGCATATGTTCGGATGAGGCCAACTTCGACAAGGGAGCCTCCGAAATTTCCACCTTCTTCCTCAACCGAGGATACCCCAGCTCCGTTGTCAACAGGTCTCTCAACCAGGTCCGACCCATCTCCCGCACTTCTGCCCTCACCCCTTCTCTTCCCTCCCGCAACAGCGATAGGTTCCCCCTTATCCTCACCAACCATCCCACCCACATCCACATCCAGAAGTTCGTCAGACGCCATTTCCACCACCTCCAGCAAGATGCCACCACCAGACACGTATTCCCCTCCCCTCCCTTGTCTGCCTTCCACTGGGATTGTTCCCTCCAGGACACCTTGGTTCACCCCCAACACCTCCCCATAGCCCTACGGCACCATCCCCTGTAACCGGTGAAGGTGCAACACCTGCCCATTCACCTCCTCCCTCCTCAGTATCCAAGGGCCCAAACATACCTTCCAGGTGAAGCAACACTTCACTTGCACTTCCCAAAATCTACTCTACTGTGTTCGCTGCTCACAATGTGGCCTCCTCTACACTGGGGAAACGAAGCGTAGACTGGGTGACCACTTCGCAGAACATCTATGTTCTACAAAAAAGACCCTGAGCTACCCATTGCCTGCCACTTCAATGCACTACCCTGCTCCCTGGCCAATATCCCTGCCTCCAGTTTGCTGCAGTTTTCCAGTGAAGCTCAACGCAAGCTGGAGGAACAACACTTCATTTTCCACCTGTGTCTACCTCCGGGTTCAATATTGAGTTCAACAATTTTAAGGCCTAAACTCTCCCATGTCCCACCCACCACCCCACACACCAGGCCTTGTTACCACATAGCCTGCAATTACACACAACTCACTGTCAGCCACCTACAGTCTCCATTAGCAGCTGAGGTAACAGCTGAGTATTTCTGGAGAAGGGTTGAGGCCCGAAACGTCAGCTTTCCTGCTCCTCTGATGCTGCTTGGCCTGCTGTGTTCATCCAGCTCCACACCTTGTTATCTCAGATACTCCAGCATTTGCAGTTCCTGCTGTCTCCATTAGCAGCAATTCCTTTTCCCAGGCTGATCATTGCCCACTCCTGTCTGTCCAACTGTTCTTCTCTCTCTCTGGGCTCCATCCCCATCTATCATTTACTCCCCGACTTCCAAAGCATCCCATCATCAGCAGAGGTACCAACTTGCTATTGGCTATCATCTGTTTGTGAGGAAGGGTCACTGGCCCTGAAACGTTAACCCTGATTTCTCTCCACAGACACTGTCAGACCTGCTGAGCTTTTCCAGCAATTTCTGTTTTTGTTCCTGATCTCCTGCATCCACAATCATTTGTGTTTTTTTTTGTTTGAGATCTATTCAGATCAGATCGGATAACTCCCTCACCTTGGATAGATTTCAAAGTTAAGCTGATTTCCCCATTTAACCCCCTGATGCCCATCAAAGTGATATAATTACATCATTCTGCTGAGACTCTGTTGTGTCACTTCCAGCCTTGGTTTCACCTTATTGGGCTGAAGTGTGTAGAACTGGGGGGGTAATCAGTGCGGACGGAGTCCAGAGCTGGGGGGGTAATCGGTGCGGACGGAGCCCAGAGCTGGGGGGGTAATCGGTGCGGACGGAGCCCAGAGCTGGGGGGGTAATCGGTGCGGACGGAGCCCAGAGCTGGGGGGGTAATCGGTGCAGGGGGATACGGGTCTGTCTAACAGAAGTGTCATTTTTATTCTCGAGGCAAATTCCATTTGCTTTTCCCATCACTGTTTGGAGCTGTTAACCACTTTGTGACTTGTCGCCCAGGTTTAGCTGGGCCAAAGCTAACAGTTACAAAATGGGGTAATCAGCCCCATCTCTAGTGGGCAAGAGCATTTATTTTCCGTCCCTAGTTGCCCCTTGAGAAGGTGGTGGTGAGCTGCCTTCTTGACCCACTGCAACTCATGTGCTGTCCACAATGTCCATTGGGGAGGGAATTCCGGGATTTTGACCCAGCGACAACGAAGGAACGGCAATATGTTTGCAAGTACTTAGGGGGAGGCATTGACCTAGTGGTATTATTAATGGGCTGTTAATCCAGAGACCCAGGTTCGAATCCTGCCTCGGCAGCTGGTAGAATTTGAATTCCGTAAATACCTGGAATTAAGAGTCTAATGATGACCGTGAATCCATTGTCAATTGTCAGAAAAACCCCCTTGGTTGACTGGTGTCCTTTTGGGAAGGAAACTGCCATCCTTACCTGGTCTGGCCTACATGTGACTCCAGACCCACAGCAATGTTGTTGACTCTCAGCTGCCCTCTGGGCAATTAGGGATGGGCAGTAAATGCTGCCTGGCCAGCGACGCCCCTCATCCTGTGATTGAATTAAAAAGGTAAGGATGGGGAGTGGCCCAGAGGGGGACTTGCAGGGTGATGGTTTTCCTATGTGTCCGCTGACCTCGTCCTTTCTGATCCCACTATTTGATGAATGTCCCAAACCTCTGCCAATGGACTGGTTGTTGGGAACAGTACGGATGTGTTTTCCATGTGATTAATGGCGACTCATGGAGAAGATATCCAGTGTTTCCAGGAGTCTGGAGGATGCCCGAAAACTCCCTTCAGGAAGTGAGTGGACACTGTTCACGAACAGAGATGAGAACTCACACCCTGGCTTGGGGCTTATCAGCAACAAAACCTGAGGGGGGGGTGTCAGGGCGAGGACTTTGGGCAGAATCACCATGCTAGCTCAAGCTGTCAGCGAGGGCTTAGAGGGTGACACAAGTGACAGAGAGTGGCGGGCGTGAGGAATGTGCTGCCAGCGCTGGTAGTGCGCTCAGGTACTTTTATAGACTTTTAAGCAACTCTTGGGTAGGCACATGGAGGATAGTAAAATGCAGGATAGATTGATCTTAGGAGGAATAAAAGGTCAGCACGAACATCGTGGGCCAAAGGGGCTGAACTTTGTTGTACTGTTCTATGCTCTATGTTCTATGGTCTATGCTCTTCTATGTTCAATTATCTATGCTCTATGGTCTATAAAAGGGGAGCAACTCAGTTGTCTTGTTTGTTGCCCCTGACAGGTATTGTCGGACTGTGGTCACTGGCGATCCTGGCTTTCGAGCGGTACATCATCATTTGCAAACCGATGGGCGATTTCCGCTTCCAACAGAGGCATGCAGTGTGGGGCTGTGTCTTCACCTGGACCTGGTCATTGCTATGGACCATGCCTCCTCTCCTAGGCTGGTGTAGTTATGTACCTGAGGGTAAGACAAGGTGGGGGCAAATATTCTGGGCACACAGCCACCTCAAACACAATGGACAAACCATTTACATCTATTGTACACAGTTCTGGTCGCCCCACTATACAAAAGACACAGAGACTTTGCAGAGGGTGCAGAAACAGCTGAATAAAATGTTGCTGGTTTGGAGGGTACTCACTATGAGCAGAGGTCGGACACATGTGGTTTGTTTCCACTTGAATGTTGAAGGCTGAGGGATGACCCAACAGGACTTTACCAAATGGCGAGAGGCAGGGATAGAATGGATGGTCAGAGACTTTTTTCCCAGCGTAGAAATGTCATTTATTAGGGGACATAGGTTTAAGGTAAAAAGGGGTACGTTTCGAGGAGATTTTTACACAGAGGGTGGCAGGTGCCTGGAATGTGCTGCCAGGGGAGTTGGTGGAGGTGAATACAACAGTAATGTTTTGCAGTGACAGGAATAGGCAGCGAATAGAGGGACACAGACCATGGAGAGGCAATGGGTTTGTACTTCAGAAAGGTATTGTGTGTCAGCACAGGTTTTAGTGGATCAAAGGGCCTCTTGTGCTAGACTGTTCTTTACAAAACAAAACACTCACAGCAGCAGCAGGCCATTCAGCCCCTTCCTGCACTGTCCAATAAGATCATGGGTGACCTTTTACCTCAGATCCACCGTCCCACTCTACCCGCACATTCCCTTTGTCCAAAGATCGATCCATTTCAGTCTGAAATGGACTCACAATCCGACCATACCCTACCCCCTCGGATAGACAACCATAGATAATTCCCTGCACAGAAACAGACCATTCAGCCCATCTGCTCCATGCTAGCATTTTTGTTCCACACAGGCTCCTTCCCACCCTCTCTTCCTCTCACCATATTATTCTGTTCCTTTCTCCCTCGTGCATTTACTCAGCTTCCTGTTCATTGTATCTATAATATACATCGCTCCAACCTTTTCCTGCACACCCCAGTTCCACAATTTAAACCCTCTTTGCGAAAGGAGTATTTTCCTGAATTGCTGACTGCCTCTAACTTACACTTATGACCCAGTTTCTCCACAGTAACTGTGTCAAGCCCTGTTATAATCTTAAAGACCTTGATCGGGTCACCTCCCGCTCTTCTCTTTTCCAGGAAAACTATCCCAATCTCTTCAATCTCTCGTGGGAGGCAGAACCTCTCAATTCTGGTATCACCCTAGAGGATAATTTCCGTCCTTTCTCCAGCTCTCCCTATTCCTTCATGATTTCTGCAACAATCCAGTCTGAGACCCATGGGATGCTCCTGAAGAACATCTCTCTGAGGGTAGAGTTAATGTTTCCCCCTTCCTTTTATCTCCATGCTCAGTGAGCTACTCTGTAGGTGTGAGCCAGAAGGTTCTGGTTCAAAAGCCTGTTAAAGACTTGAGCTCGTGGTCTGGACCACCCCAGCCAGTGCAGTACCGGGGGAGTGCTGCCCTGTTGGAACGGGGATGTTAAAGGAGGCGTGAATCTGCCCCCTCTCACAGTGATGGGAAAGATTCCACGGCATTGTCCTGAGGGAGACTGGGAGATCTCCCTAGGTGTCCTATTTATTCCTCAACATCATAAATAACCTCCCCAGTTTCAAACTGTTACTCCTAGGAGTTTGCTGTACATTGTTACTCCTGATGCTGTTCATTTTCCCTAGTCTCTGCCTTCCAGTCCTGGTAAACCATTTCAGAGATGACAAAGTGTGGAGCCGGATGAACACAGCAGGCCAAGCAGCATCTCAGGAGCACAAAAGCTGATGTGTCAGGCCTGGAGTAACCTTTTCTGTACCTTTTTCTAATGTAGAAAAGCCAAAGACACCAGGTTTTAGTCCAACAGGTTTATTCGAAATCACAAACTTTCGGAGCATTGCTCCTTCGTCAGGTGCAGTGTTTTTAAACTTCCAATTTAATGACATTCTTCCTCTAGCAGGGCAGCCAGAACTGTACCCAGTAGGTGTGAAATCTTCTCATTTTCCCCGCTTCTGCTGTCCTTCAGGAGGCTGTGAAGAGCCTGTATCCGAGACAATCTGCATTACATGCTCACATAGTATACTGACAATATAGTCGTACAGCATTGCCTGCGCTGACCAGCCTTCCCAAACTAAACTAATCCCTTTCACCTGCGTTCGGCCCATATTCCTCTGAACCTTTGCTATTCATCTTCCTGTCCAACACTTTTTAAATGTTGTACCCATATCCACATCTACCACTTCTTCTGGCAGTTCGTTCCACACTCAAACCACCCTCTGTGTTAAAATGTTGCCCCTCTGATTACCTTTAAAATCTTGTCCCTCTCACCTTAAACCTATGCCCTCTAGTTTTGAACTTCGCCGTCCCCTGTCATTCACCCTATCTATATCCCTTATGATTTTAATAATCTCTGTAAGGTCACCCTCATTCTCCGACACTCCAGTGAAAAAGTCACAGCCTAACTCAAACCCTCCATTCCTGGCAACATCCTGGTAAATCTTTTCTGAACCTGTTCCAGTTTCATAATATCTTTCTTGTAACAGGATGACTAGAACTGCACACAGTATTCCAGAAGAGACCTCACAAACTTCCTATACAACCTCAACATGACGTCCCAACTCCTCAATGGACAATTTTCCAATTTGTCAGGCAGGGGCTATACCCACACAATGTGTGCTTTTAGAATGTGCTTGTAGTGGATAATCACAGTATGTATTCAGACTGTGTACATGGTACTGTGTGCCTGTACTGTATGCTGTGCCTGTACTGACTCTGTGCCTGTACTGTTTATACCGTGCTCGGTGCCTGTACGGAGCACTGCCTGTGTGTGCCCTGTACTCTGTGTCTGTACTGTGTACATTGTAGTCTGTGTCTGTACTGTGTATTGACTGTATGTGCCTTGTACTGTGTACATTGTATTCTGTGCCTGTACTGTGTACCCTGTGCCTGTACTAATATACTGGCTTAGTGTGTGTGTACTGTGTACTGGCTGACTGTGCCTGCACTGTGTACCCTGTGCCTGTACTGTGTACTGGCTAAGTGTGCCTGTACTGTGTACCCTGTACTCTTGTGCCTGTGCTGTGTACTGGCTAAATGTGTCTATACTGTGTATTGGCTTAGTGTGCCTGTACTGTGTATTGGCTTAGTGTGCCTGTACTGTGTACCCTGTGCCTGTACTGTGTACTGGCTGACTGTGCCTATACTGTGTACCCTGTACTCTGTGCCTGTACTGTGTACTGGCTAAGTGTGCCTGTACTGTGTACTGGCTGACTGTGCCTGTACTGTGTACCCTGTGCCTGTACTGTGTACTGGCTGACTGTGCCTGTACTGTGTACCCTGTACTCTGTGCCTGTACTGTGTACTGGCTAAGTGTGCCTGTACTGTGTACTGGCTAAGTGTGCCTGTACTGTGTACTGGCTGACTGTGCCTGTACTGTGTACCCTGTACTCTGTGCCTGTACAGTGACAGGTCAGTTATTAAAACCATCTCTTTTCTGGTCATTAGGTTTGCGAACATCTTGTGGACCAAACTGGTACACGGGAGGGAGTAGCAACAACAGTTATGTGGTCGCTCTCTTTGTTACCTGCTTCATGATGCCCTTGAGCCTGATCATCTTCTCTTATGTTAGTTTGGTGGTGGTTCTCCGAGCTGTGAGTATGGGGGTGAGGGTGAGGGTGGGGGTGGGGGTGAGGGTGGGGGGTGGGGGTGAGGGTGAGGGTGGGGGGTGGGGGTGGGGGTGAGGGTGGGGGTGGGGGTGGGGGGTGGGGGTGAGGGTGGGGGTGAGGGTAGGGGGTGGGGGTGGGGGTGGGGGTGGGGGTGGGGAGGTCCTTGCTGCTCTGTTTGTCTACACTCTATCCGCACCCCAGACACTTGGGCACTTCCCCAGGTCCTGGCCCTGGCCAAGTTTGACAGGGAATGGCAGACAGACCATTCATCTTGTCCTGCTTCCTCATGTACCCACAACTCATAGCAACATACAGGCGGGGGTAGGCCATTCAGCCCCTTGAGCCTGATCTGTGGCCTAACTCCATATACCTCCCTTTTTCACTGATGATGTTACCTAGAATGGTGACGAAACGTCTGAAAACTAACCTTCCAGCTCAGCCAGCAAACTCACATCCAGAAACTCAACCTGAGCTACAAATCTTCTCAAAACTCGCTACTTCCCTTTTTGTCCATATCCTTGAATATCTTTGCACAACAAAAATTATCTCCAACTAAAAATGAGCAACTGAACCAGCATCCACTGCTGTTTCCGGAAGAGGCTTCCAAACCTCTCCCACTTGCTGAGTACTCCCTACCCCCCATTGCCTCCTGTCCCTCTGTCCCACACCCTCAGACCCTTCCCCAGGGCACCTCTGCAGCTGGCAGCCCCTCTCCCCACAGAAACCCACTGGAAGGAGGTGTATTCAGTGAATGTGAGAGTCAGTGGGGATGGGACAGTAACCCAATGACATACACACCCATCCAGTTTACTCACGCTCCTCACACAAGCCTACAGCATAGGCCTAGCCACGTGCAACTTCAGTCCCACACTGGCTGCTTCATCCTGTACATTGTTTGATGGGGGACAGTGTAGAGGGAGCTTTTCTCTGTATCTAACCCCGTGCTGTCCCTGCCCTGGGAGTATTTGATGGGGAACAGTATAGAGGGAGCTTTACTTCATATGTAACCCCATGCTGTCTCTGAGTGTTTGATGTCAGGGACAGTGCAGAGGGAGCTTTACTCTGTATCTAACTCCGTGCTGTCCCTGTCCTGGGAATGTTTGATGGAGTGCGGTGTACGGGGAGCTTTACTCTGTATCTAACCCCATGTTGTCCCTGTCCTGGGAGTGTTTGACAGGGGACTGTGCAGAGGGAGCTTTACTCTGTATCTAACCCCGTGTTGTCCATGTCCTGGGAGTGTTTGACAAGGGACTGTGCAGAGAGAGCTTTACTCTGTATCTAACCCCGTGTTGTCCCTGTCCTGGGAGTGTTTGATGGGGACAGTGTAGAGGAAGCTTTACTCTGTGTCTAACCCCGTGCAGTCCCTGTCCTGGGAGTGTTTGATGGGGGACAGTGCTTATTTCTCTGATCTTGATGAATTTCATTTCTTTGAGAAGATTCTAAATGGTGTTGGTTTGACAGGTGGCAGAAGGTGGTGGTGTAGCTTCGTCAGTAAAGGAGGGATCAGTGAGAAATAATATCAGCACTGCAGATCAAAATATGGAATCCGACTGGGTAAAGATGAGAAATAGCCCAAGGGAAAGAGCTGCTTGGTGGAAGTAATGTATAGATTCTCACACAGTAGATCCTCAGTGGCACATGATATCACTCAGTAAATATGCCAGGCTGGTAAGGGATGTAACAATAATCAGGAGGTGATATTAATATGCATATAGCCTGGGTTAATCCAATTAGCCTTAAAGGAAAGTTCACTGAATATTTTAGAGATTGGTTCCAAAATATTCTGCCCTAAGAACCAATCAGAGAGCAGGTTATTCTGGAACAAAAACAGAAGTTGTTGGAAAAGCTCAGCAGGTCTGGCAGCATCTGTGCAGAAAAATCAGAGATAACGCTTCTGGGTCTGGTGAACCTTCCTCTTAATTTGATTTGTGTAATGAGGTGGAATTAATCAATGATTTCACAGTAAAGAATCCTCTGGGGAAGAGTGATCGCAGCATGCTAGAATTTCAGTTGGAGGGGGAGAAACTGGAGTCCCACACTAGTGCTTTAGAATTAAACAAAGCTACTTCCATTGACGTGAGGACATGTGGAGTTGCAGGTGGACAGGGTAGTGAAGGTGGTATTTGGTATGCTTGCCTTTATTGGTCAATGCATTGAGTATAGGAGTTGGGAGGTCATGTTGTGAGTATACAGGACATTGATTAGGTCACTATTGGAATAGTGCATTCAGTTCTGGTCTCCCTGCTGTAGGGAGGATGGTGTAAAACTTCAAAATGTTCTGAAAAGATTTACAAGGATGTTGACAGGGTGGGAGTGTTTGAGCTACAAGGAGAGGCTGAACAGACTGGGACTATTTTCCCTGGAGTGTCAGATGCTGAGGGGTGACCTTATAGAGGTTTATAAAATCTTGAGAGGTGGTGATTGAGTGAATAGACAAGGTCTTTACCCCAGGGTGGGGGGGGGGGTCCAAAATGAGAGGGGCATAGGTTTAAGGTGAGAGGGGAAAGATTTAAAAGGGACCTGAGGGGCAACTTTTTCACACAGAGGGTGGTGCGTGTATGGAAGGAGCTGCCAGAGGAAGTGGTGGTGGCTGGTACAGTTACAGCATGTAAAAGGCATCCGGATGGGGACATGGATAGGAAGGGTTTAGAGGGATACAGGCCAAATGCTGGCAAATGGGACTAGATTGATTTAGGATATCTGGTCAGCATGGACGAGTTGGTCCAAAGGGTCTGTTTCCAGGCTGCACAGCTCTATGACTCTCCATGGGAGTCGTACCGGAAGACTGGAGGAAGGCAAATGTTGTTCCTCTTTTCAAGAAAGGGAATAGGGAAATCCCTGGAAATTACAGACCAGTCAGTCTTACGTCTGTGGTCAGCAAGGTTTTGGAAAGAATTCTGAGGGATAGGATTTATGACTATTTGGAAAAGCATAGCGTGATTAAAGGGAGTCAGCATGGCTTTGTGAGGGGCAGGTCATGCCTTACAAGTCTTATTGAGTTCCTTCAGGAAGTCACGAGACAGGTTGACGAGGGTCAAGCAGTGGATGTGGTGTACATGGACTTCAGCAAGGCATTTGATAAGGTTCCCCACGGCAGGCTCATTCACAAAGTCAGGAGGTATGGGATACAGGATGATTTGGCTGTCTGGATTCAGAATTGGTTGGCTGACAGGAGGCAGAGAGTGGCTGTATATGGTAAGTATTCTGCCTGGAGGTCAGTGCTGAGTGGTGTCCCACAGGGGCTCTGTTCTTGGGCCTCTGCTCTTTGTAGTTTTTATAAATGACTTGGATGAGGAGGTTGAGGGGCGGGTTAGTATGTTTGCTGATGACACAAAGGTTGGAGGTGCCGTTGATAGTATCGAGGGCTATTGCAGGCTTCAGCGAGACATTTACAGAATGCAGAGCTGGGCTGAGAAATGGCAGATGAAGTTCAATCTGGATAAATGCGAAGTGATGCATTTTGGAAGGTCGAACTTAAATGCTGAATATAGGATTAAAGGAAGGATTCTCGGAAGTGTGGAGGAACAGCGGGACCTTGGTGTTCAAGTGCATAGCTCCCTCAAAGTTGCTACACAAGTGGATAAGGTTGTTAAGAAAGCATATGGTGTTTTGGCTTTCATTAACAGGGGGATCGAGTTTAAGAGCCGCGAGGTTATGCTGCAGCTCTACAAAACCCTGGTGAGACCACACTTGGAATATTGTGTCCAGTTCTGGTCACCCTATTATAGGAAAGATGTGGAGGCTTTGGAGAGGGTGCAAAGGAGGTTTACCAGGATGCTGCCTGGATTGGAGGGCTTGTCTTACGAGGAGAGGTTGACTGAACTCGGACTTTTCTGTCTGGAGAGAAGGAGGAAGAGAGGTGACCTGATCGAGGTGTACAAGGTAATGAGAGGCACGTATAGAGTCGATAGCCAGACTTTTCCCCAGGGCAGGATTGACTGCTACGAGGGGTCATAGTTTCAAGGTGTTAGGAGGAAGGTATAGAGGAGACGTCAGAGGGAGGTTCTTCATCCAGAGAGTTGTGAGCGCATGGAATAGTTTGCCAGTCGAAGTCGTGGAAGCGGAGTCATTAGTGACATTTAAGCAACTGCTGGACATGCTCATGGACAGCAGCGAATTGAGGGGAATGTAGGTTAGGTTATTTTATTTTTGGATGAGGATTATTCCACGGCACAACATTGTGGGCCGAAGGGCCTGTACTGTGCTGTACTTTTCTATGTTCTATGACCCTGTGACAGATCTGGTCCTTGTGAACTATGCAGGAAAACTGGGCAGATAGGATATGAGATGGCTGTTGATTGAAGGAGATAGTCAATTACTTCCAACTAAATTATGTTCTAGAGAGGAAGCAAGATTGTTAAACAGGGGAGAAAGAAACACCCATGGCTAAGCAATGAAGTAAAAGATGACATCAAGACGAAATCTGATGCATACCATACCGCAAAAGTGGGTGGTAGGCTGGAAAATTGGGAAACTTTTAAAGATCCATGAAGGGGAGGGCAGATTTAAAACAGAGATGATGAGGAATTCCTTCTCTCAAAGGGTCATGAATGTGTGGAATTCACAATTGCGGGTGGCTCCTGGGTTGAAGGGTTACGGCTGGCGGGCAGGAGACAAGATCAGCCGTGGCAGAGCAGGGGTTGACTGGCCTACTCCTGGTACTTACGTTCACTGCTTCCTTCCGCAGGCTGCTCAGCAACAGAAAGAGTGTCAGACGACACAGCGAGCAGAACGAGAGGTGAGCCGCATGGTAGTGGCCATGGTGATGGCTTTTTTGATCTGCTGGCTCCCTTATACAACCTTTGCTCTGGTTGTTGCTGTGGATAAGGACATTGTGATTCACCCAACCTTGGCATCCATGCCATCCTATTTCTCAAAGACTGCCACCGTTTACAACCCCATCATCTATGTCTTCATGAACAAACAGGTAGGAACCATTCTCCTCCATGTTCTCTTCTTTTCACTCATGTTTGAACCAAGTGTGTAATGAGTTAGCTGTTGCCAACTCCACTCCAATGGATTCCTGGCGATTTCATCACAGGAATCTGGCTGCCCTCAGCCCTACCACTTCATTCTCCTGTCAATGGTCACTATCAAGCCCCACCTCTCCATAATGCAATTAGAGAATTCCTGTCTTAGCCCCCATCAGTTTTTAATTGTCAATACTCATGTTCAAAGAGAATAAAAACCATTCTGCCTTTCTTCTCCATGTCCTTGCTTGCTGCAGAGTTTTGGAGGAGATTTATCAACTAATCTCTGGCACGTCTGGGGGAATCTGGCAACCAAGGATTTGATCATGTGATGCTCCAGAACTCTCCTCAAAGTTGTGAATGTGACAGAAATTGGGGAATGGGAGTCCCATAGACTCATACTTTCCTCCCTCTAAACCTGATTGTTCCAATACGCCTCTTGCTGGTCTCCCATCTTCTGCCTCCCCATTAAATGAATCCATCCAACATCCCACAGTTGATGCCCAAACTTGCACAAAGTCCTATTTACCACCCTCCCTGGGCTCAGTAAGCAACACCGCCACTTTACAAATCCCTGCTTTCAAATCCACTTGAGGCTTCATGACCCCACCCATAGGCAGCATTTATTGCCCAGAGGGCAGTTAGGAGTCAACCACATTGCTGTGGGTCTGGAGTCACATGTAGGCTAGACCAGGTAAGGATGGCAGTTTCCTTCCCTAAAGGGACATTAGTGAACCAGATGGGTTTTTCTGATAATTGACAATAGATTCACAGTCATCATTAGACTTTTAATTCTAATAATTTATTGAATTCATATTCCATCATCTGCCACAGAATTCGAACCCATGTCCCCAGAACATTATCTGGGTCTTTGGATTAACAGTCCAGCAATAATACCACTAGGCCAGCACCTTCCCCCCTATGATCTCTGGACAGACATGGGCAGCAGGTACATGGGAACACCATCATCTACAGGTTCTCCTCCGAGCCCCTCACCATCCTGACTCGGAAACATATCACCATTCCCGCTGTCGCTGGGTCAAAATCCTGGAATTCCCTGCCTAAGGGCATTGTGGGTCAAGCCACAGCACATGGACTGCAGCAATTCTAGAAGGCAGCTCACCCCGACCTTCCCAAAGCGAGGGGGGGGCAATTAGGGATGGACAATAAATGGTGGGCCCAGCCAGACACACACTGATCCCCCTTTAAAAATTCTCCTGATAGCACCTTGTGTAGCTCAGCGTCTTTGCTTTCTTTTAGAAGATAAGTGAAGTGCTCTATGACATTAGGTGGTACAGTGTATAAATATCAGTTGCAGCTGCTTTCTGTCACGAGGAGAGTTCAGAGCAGCATCAGGGATGTATGATGATATTAGTTGGTTCTCTCTCTCCATCCTGTAAGCCTGGTTGTGTGCTCTATGGCTTGCTGACTTTCCTGTTTGTGTGCCTTGCCCAGTTCCGCTCATGTTTGCTGACGACCCTGTGCTGCGGGAGGTTCTCGGAGGGTGACGCAACCTCATCGACATCCACCAGCCGGAACTGCACTGAAGCTACAAACTTTTCTGAGGGAGGGGAACGGGGTAACAGAATTACACCGGCCTGAGGTGCCTTGGGGTGAGGGGCTGGGGAGCTCTGGGACCCAGCTCAACCCGTACTGGCATCCCCTCACCTCTCACTGCCATAGCCTCCCGTCTCTTCCTCAGGTGGGGGCCAGCGCTCGGCAGTTTGCTGTCACTGTCTGGGAACACGCTGGGGCCGCTGGGCTGTCCCTCAGGCAGGCTCCACTCAGGACACAGGCTGCCCCCCAGACCCCACCCTCCCCACTCCCCCAGACCCCACCCTCACTACTGCACCCCCCAGACCCCACCCTCACTACTGCACAACCCGCAGACCCCACCCTCACTACCGCACACTCCGCAGACCCCACCCTCACTACCGCACACTCCGCAGACCCCACCCTCACTACCACACAACCCCAGACCTTACCATCACCACTCCCCCAGACTCCACCCTCACTACCGCACACCCCCGACTCCACCCTCACTACCACACACCCCCCAGACCCTACCCTCACTACCACAACCCCACCTTTACCACCTCCCCACCCCCCCGCAACCTCACCTTCACCACGTCCCCAACCCCCCCACGACCCCACCTTCACCATGTCACCACCTCCCCACCCCCCCGCGACCCCACCTTCACCACCTCCCCACCCCCCCGCAACCTCACCTTCACCACCTCCCCAACCCCCCCACGACCCCACCTTCACCATGTCACCACCTCCCCACCCCCCCGCAACCTCACCTTCACCACCTCCCCAACCCCCCGCGACCCCACCTTCACCACCTCCCCACCCCCCCGCGACCCCACCTTCACCACCTCCCCAACCCCCCTGTGACCCCACCTTCACCACGTCCCCAACCCCCCCGCGACCCCACCTTCACCACGTCCCCAACCCCCCCGCGACCCCACCTTCACCACCTCCCCAACCCCCCGCGACCCCACCTTCACCACCTCCCCACCCCCCCGCGACCCCACCTTCACCACGTCCCCAACCCCCCCGCGACCCCACCTTCACCACGTCCCCACGCCCCCCACGACCCCACCTTCACCACCTCCCCAACCCCCCTGTGACCCCACCTTCACCACGTCCCCAACCCCTCGCGACCCCACCTTCACCACGTCCCCAACCCCTCGCGACCCCACCTTCACCACCTCCCCACCCCCCCGCGACCCCACCTTCACCACCTCCCCACCCACCCGAAACCCCACTTTCACCACCTCCCCAACCCCCCCCGCGACCCCACCTTCACCACCTCCCCACCCTCACCACCGCGCACTCCTCACGACCCAACCTTCACCACCACCCCAACCCCCACGACCACACCTCCAACACCATGCACCCCCCCAACACACCTCAAGCCCCTCCCAAACTCAACCTTAACTCCCGCCCACACCACCAACCCCACATTCAGCCCAAACACTCCCCCACCCCAACAAACCTCTTCGGAGAGACACCCAGCTCCTGCAGCATCGCTCGCTCCCACCCCCCACAACACCAACCACAACACTCCTCCCAGCTCAGTGTCAGCTCTCCAGCACCATCTTCAATTCCTCACCCCCACACACCTGCTTCCACACTTCCACCCTCACCCAACCCATTCAAAGGGGTAGTGAAGGGGGGGGGAGAGTGGGATTAGGCTGGGTGGGATATTACAGGGAGCGGGGAGTGAGGGGGGAGAGTGGGATTAGACTGGGTGGGATATTAAAGGGAGCGGGGAGTGAGGGGGAGAGTGGGATTAGACTGGGTGGGATATTAAAGGGAGCGGGGAGTGAGGGGGGAAGAGTGGGATTAGACTGGGTGGGATATTACAGGGAGTGGGGAGTGAGGGGGAGAGTGGGATTAGACTGGCTGGGATATTACAGGGAGCGGGGAGTGAGGGGGGAGAGTGGGATTAGACTGGGTGGGATATTCAAGGGAGCGGGGAGTGAGGGGGGAGAGTGGGATTAGACTTGGTGGGATATTAAAGGGAGCAGGGAGTGAGGAGGAGAGTGGGATTAGACTGGGTGGGATATTACAGGGAGCGGGTAGTGAGGTGGGTGGAGAGGGTGGGATATTACGGGGAGCAGGGAGTGAGGTGGGGGGAAGAGTGGGATAAGACTGGGTGGGATATTACAGGGAGTGGGGAGTGAGGGGGGAGAGTGGGATTAGACTGGGTGGGATATTAAAGGGTGCGGGGAGTGAGGGGGGAGAGTGGGATTAGACTGGGTGGGATATTACAGGGAGCGGGGAGTGAGGGGGAAGAGTGGGATTTAACTGGGTGGGATATTACAGGGAGCGGGGAGTGAGGGGGGAGAGTGGGATTAGACTGGGTGGGATATTACAGGGAGCGGGGAGCGGGGAGTGAGGCGGGTGGAGAGAGTGGGGTTAGACCGGGTGGGAAATTACAGGGAGCAGACTTCGGAATCCCTGCTGGCTGGCTGTCCCCTCCTTTTAATTCTTGTTTTCCTGGGGGAATGACAAAGTTAGAAAGATAGGGTGTCTGTCCTTCCCATCCTGACTATACCGAGCTCCACGATTCTCACTCTGTTACAAGCTGCACTGGTTTGCAGGCAGCATTATCTATCTCCTTAATAACACTGCCAGTGAGGGAAATTTCTTTATTCAAAACTATGAATCTTTGGCTATTTCCTCACCACAGAAATGTGGGAGCTCAGACCTCGAGCACACTCAAGACTGAGAATGAGAGTGTTTTTAAAAGTGTGCTGATGTAATGCAGACATTACCCGTCTCTTAACTGTCCGTGGGGCAATTAGAGTCAACCCCATTGCTGTGGGTCTGGAGTCGCATGTGGACCAGTCCAGGTAAGGATGGCAGATTTTCCTTCCTGCTGTAATTAGTGAACGAGATTGGATGGAACTGCTCTGCGCAAGACCGCAGGAAATTACAGAGAGGGGAGCACAGCCCAGTCCATTGCACAAACCAACCTTCCTTCTATAGACTCCGTCTACATTTCCCACTGCCAACATCAAAGAGCCCTCCCTGCCCGGTTACACTTTCTTACACCCACTTCCATCGGGTTGAGGATACAAAAGTTTGAAAACATGCTCATAGATTCAAGAACAGCTTCTTCTCCATTGTTATCAGACTAATGAATGGACTTCTCAAATATTAGAGTTGCTCTTTCTCTGTACTTGCTGTGTGGCTGTAACACAATGTTCTACACCCTCATGTACTTATGTAAAGTACGATTTGTCTGGTTAGCATGCAGAACAATACTTCTTACTGTGTCTCGGTACATGTGACAGCAATAAATCAACCAAATTGACAAAAGTTACATGGTTTATGCTCGGCTAGCTTCCTATGGTTTCAAATATCGGAACATTCAACCCTCTGTCCCCAGAACATTAGACTGTGCTCCTGGATTACTAATCCAGAAGAATTACCATTACAGACAACCTCCCTCATGGCACAACAGCAAAGACATCACTGCGTTCGTCCAGCAGCTCTTCAACAAAATATCCAGAATCAGCCAGACAGACCCGTCCCCACCGGTACCGTACCCCAGTATTACACAGTGACAGACCTGTCCCCACCGGTACCGTACCCCAGTGTTATACAGTGACAGACCCATACCCACCGGTACTGTACTCCAGTGTTATACAGTGACAGACCTGTCCCCACCGGTACTGTACCCCAGTGTTACACAGTGACAGACCTGTCCCCACCGGTACTGTACCCCAGTGTTACACAGTTACAGACCCGTCCCCACCGGGACTGTACCCCAGTGTTATACAGTGACAGACCCGTCCCCACCGGTACTGTACCCCAATGTTATACAGTGACAGACCCGTCCCCACCGGGACTGTACCCCAGTGTTACACAGTGACAGACCCGTCCCCACCGGGACTGTACCCCAGTGTTTTCCAGTGACAGACCCGTCCCCACCGGGACTGTACCCCAGTGTTACACAGTGACAGACCCGTCCCCCACCGGTACCGTACCCCAGTGTTACACAGTGACAGACCCGTCCCCACCGGTACCGTACCCCAGTGTTACACAGTGACAGACCTGTCCCCACCGGTACTGTTCCCCAGTGTTACACAGTGACAGACCCATCCCCACCACTACTGTACCCCAGTGTTACAAAGTGACAAACCCGTCCCCACCGCTATTGTACCCCAGTGTTATACAGTGACAGACCTGTCCCCACAGGTACTGTACCCCAGTGTTACACAGTGACAGACCCGTCCCCACCGGTACCGTACCCCAGTGTTACACAGTGACAGACCTGTCCCCACCGGTACTGTACCCCAGTGTTAGACAGTGACAGACCCGTCCCCCACCGGTACTGTACCCCAGTGTTACACAGTGACAGACCTGTCCCCACCGGTACCGTACCCCAGTGTTACACAGTGACAGACCTGTCCCCACCGGTACTGTACCCCAGTGTTAGACAGTGACAGACCCGTCCCCCACCGGTACTGTACCCCAGTGTTACACAGTGACAGACCCATCCCCACCGGTACCGTACCCCAGTGTTACACAGTGACAGACCCGTCCCCACCGGTACCGTACCCCAGTGTAATACAGTGACAGACCCGTCCCCACCGGTACCGTACCCCAGTGTTACACAGTGACAGACCCGTCCCCACCGGTACTGTACCCCAGTGTTACACAGTGACAGACCTGTCCCCCACCGGTACTGTACCCCAGTGTTACACAGTGACAGACCCGTCCCCACCGGTACCGTACCCCAGTGTTACACAGTGACAGACCCGTCCCCACCAGTACCGTACCCCAGTGTAATACAGTGACAGACCCGTCCCCACCGGTACCGTACCCCAGTGTTACACAGTGACAGACCCATCCCCACCGGTACTGTACCCCAGTATTACACAGTGACAGACCCGTCCCCACCGGTACTGTACCCCAGTATTACACAGTGACAGACCCTGTCCCCACCGGTACTGTACCCCAGTGTTACACAGTGACAGACCTGTCCCCACCAGTACTGTACCCCAGTGTTACACAGTGACAGACCTGTCCCCACTGGTACTGTACCCCAGTATTACACAGTGACAGACCCGTCCCCACCGGTACTGTACCCCAGTGTTACACAGTGACAGACCCGTCCCCACATACTGTTCCCCAGTGTTACACAGTGACAGACCTGTCCCCACCGGTACTGTACCCCAGTGTTACACAGTGACAGACCTGTCCCCACCGGTACTGTACCCCAGTGTTACACAGTGACAGACCTGTCCCCACCAGTACTGTACCCGAGTGTTATACAGTGACAGACCTGTCACCACCAGTACTGTACCCCAGTGTTACACAGTGACAGACCTGTCCCCACCAGTACTGTACCCCAGTGTTATACAGTGACAGACCCGTCCCCACTGCTACTGTACCCCAGTGTTACACAGGGACAGATCCGTCCCCACGTACTGTTCCCCAGTGTTACACAGTGACAGACCTGTCCCCACCGGTACTGTACCCCAGTGTTACACAGTGACAGACCTGTCCCCACCGGTACTGTACCCCAGTGTTACACAGTGACAGACCTGTCCCCACCGGTACTGTACCCCAGTGTTACACAGTGACAGACCTGTCCCCACCGGGTCTGTACCCCAGTGTTACACAGTGACAGACCTGTCCCCACTGGTACTGTACCCCAGTGTTACACAGGGACAGACCCGTCCCCACCGGTACTGTACCCCAGTGTTATACAGTGACAGACCTGTCCCCACCGGTACTGTACCCCAGTGTTACACAGTGACAGACCCGTCCCCACCGGGTCTGTACCCCAGTGTTACACAGTGACAGACCTGTCCCCACTGGTACTGTACCCCAGTGTTACACAGGGACAGACCCGTCCCCACGTACTGTTCCCCAGTGTTACACAGTGACAGACCCGTCCCCACCGGTACTGTACCCCAGTGTTACACAGCGACAGACCCGTCCCCACCGGTACTGTACCCTAGTGTTACACAGTGACAGACCCGTCCCCACCGGTACTGTACCCCAGTGTTACACAGTGACAGACCCATCCCCACCG